>NC_053492.1:272825048-273125048 GCF_905171775.1 Rana temporaria | reverse complement strand
GGTTTTTTTTTTTAACCATAAAATGCATAAGGGAAAAAATCCTTGTGCCTTTACCACACTTTGACGGCATACCACCAACCCCTTTGAATCTAGCCCAACCTATCCAATGCTTACTTTGTCCCTGTTCCTGGAGGGAAGGGGGGGGGGGGGCTGGTGACAAAATTGTACCAAATCTATAGTTGTCTATTTGAATATTATCAAAAAAAAAGAATGGCTTTTTCAAGCTGCATTGTTCACTGGTCACACTCCGATTAGGATGATAGAAGGCTAAAATCTATTGTGGATTTTTTTTTTTTTTTTTTTTTTAAGCCAATCTGTGTGTCCTTAAACAACATGGATGAGTGGCTATTTGTGTGGCTCATTTGTTGATTTTGAATGACTTCTCATGTAAGCTGAGAAGTGCTTTTACTAGGTAGTTCAGGTGCTGCTGTCATCAGAGTGCTCACACACTCGCAATAATCTAAAATAAAACGGCCCCAAACCCCTCATACAGTCTCCTTTATTAACCTGCAGTAAGTGTACTACACTACCCCTCTTTATTTAAAAAATGGTTTTGTTCTATACCACTGAGACTCTTGTATTGGGAACCCCATTTTGCATGCTGATGTAACAGTGTTATCAACAGGTGCAGAGTTGCTGTGTTTTTTTTTCTTTTGTTTTTTCTTAGGAACGGTACGTCAGTTGTTTGCCATAATCCTCATACAGGATATAAGAGGTTATTTTGAAAAGATGGTTAGGAAGTTGGTAAACAAACTGTAATAAAATAAGATTCTATAGAGAACATCTGGCTTTATTTATTTTAACACATATGTTTTATATAGTTAAACAATATCCGAGGTGGTTCAGAGAGGAGTAGTCGATAAATGCCTTGGTGTTATATTATACATATAAGGATAGAACTCAAAAGATGTGGCTCTTGGCCCTATAGCACCACAATTGCAAAGGATGTAAAGTTTTTGGGAAGGTCTCATTTTTTTTTTAGATCAGGGGTGTCAAACTGGCGGCCCTCCAGCTGTTACAAAACTACAAGTCCCATGAGGCATTGCAAGGCTGACAGTTACAAGCATGACTCTCACAGGCAGAGGCATGATGGGACTTGTAGTTTCGGAACAGCTGGAGGGCCGCCAGTTTGACACCCCTGTTTTAGATGTTTTGAAATGGTGATCCAAAGGATTTGGCAAAACAAACTACTGTATTTTCCGGCGTATAAGACGACTTTTCAACCCCTGAAATTCTTCTTAAAAGTCAGGGGTCGTCTTATACGCCGGTAACCTAACATGCAGCCGCGGCTGTCCATTTTATCAAAAGCCGCGCCTCCTCCTTCTGCTGTTCTGTGATAGGCGGAACACTCAGCTTCCCAGCAGAGCCTCTGTTCAGTGTTCCGCCTATCACGGATGCCCTCTCGTCCTCGGTCTCAGACGAGAGGGCATCCATGATAGGCGGAACACTGAACACAGTGTCTCCTGGGAAGCTGAGTGTTCCGCCTATCACAGATAGGAACAGCATGAGGAGGAGGCGCGGCTTTTGAAAAATGGATGGCCGCGGTCTGACAGATTCTGCATGTCAGGGATAAGGTAAGGGATCGTCGAGACATGCAATGGCACAGTGAGGTATGCAGTGAGGCATGTAATGGTGGCACAGTGAGGCATGTAATGGCACAGTGAGGTGAGGCGAGGCATGACTAGTAGGAAGGGGGTCGTCTTATACAGTGAGTATATCCCAAAACCAACATTTTAGCAGGGAAATTAGGGGGTCGTCTTATACGCTGGCAAATACGGTATAGAAAGGCTTTGCCCCCCCCCCCCCTTTTTTTTTTTTTTTTGTTATATGGACCTGGGTAACCATTGCCATATGTTGAACCAGTCTATGTAGTTGGACATTTTCTCCCTTTTTAAAGTGCACCTGTGTTCAAACTATGGACTATTAAAGTATTTACATATTTGTTGGCAAGCAGTAAAGCGCTTTAAAACAAATCCTTACTGACCTCTGTTGCCACAGGTATTGTTTATAGAGGGCTTTGTTAAAGGGGCTGTAAAGGAAATATTTTTTTTCCTAAATAGCTTCCTTTACCTTAGTGGAGTCCTTCACTTACCTCATCCTTCCATTTTGCTTTTAATTGTCCTTATTTCTTCTGAGAAATCCTCACTTCCTGTTCTTCTGTCTGTAACTACACACAGTAATGCAAGGCTTTCTCCCTGGTGTGGAGAAAGCCTCTTGAGGGGGGAGGGGGCGAGCAGGCAAGTCGGGACACTCTCTACTTTGCAGATAGAGAAAGGAGCTGTGTGTTAGTGGGCGATCTGACACTCCTGCTTGCCCCCTCCCCCCTCAAGAGGCTTTCTCCACGCCAGGGAGAAAGCCTCCCATTACTGTGTGGAATTACAGACAGAAGAACAGGAAGTGAGGATTTCTCAGAAGAAATAAGGACATTTAAAAGCAAAATGGATGGATGAGGTAAGTGAAGGAGGACTGCACTAAGGTAAAGGAAGCTATTTAGGGAAAAACAATGTTTCCTTTACAACTCCTTTTAAGAGTGGTTTTCCCAAATTCCTATTCCTATAACCTTGTAAATGGTTTTGCATGACCCGAGCAAGTGAAAAAGCTAAAATGCACACATGAGTATTTTAGTAGCAGGTGATTTCCAGAGGGGAATTGGGAATAAGATATTTCCTGATTTTTATTAATTAGAAATTTCTGTGTGGGCCATATTAGGAAAGAACACAAGTATGGAGAATAAAGGTCAGATTCAGAAGGATTGCCCACAGGGGCATGGCTGTTGGCATTAACTTGTGGAATTAACACTACTTGGAGGGTATCTAGTACTTAAAGCGGAGGTCCACACAAAAATCCCCCCCCCCCCCCTCCAGTGTCACATTTGGCACCTTTCAGGGGGAGGGGGGTGCAGATACCTGTATAATACAGGTATTTGCATCTACTTCGGGGCATAGACCCCCACGGGGGTAAGATGTGGAACAGAAAGACGACCTAGGTTTTTGTATAATTTTGTTTATTAATCCGCAGCCTTTTACCAACCCAAAATGAAACCTGAAATTTGACATTGAGGATTAATCGGGTCTATCTGTTGCACGGGAAGCTGATGAACTTGACAGTACTAATAGATTTGGAATGAAAAATCATTCTCCTACCCAGGTCTATCACAAAATGTTTTTATAAAGTAGATAGTTTTTCACCACCAGTTTTCATCATAAAACACTCTTCTTTGGCTTTTGTATACTGTGTTCTTGGGGATATTCTTCTTTCAGCATATCTTATGTGTTTTCTTCTAGTATTTGACCAGAAGCATCATGTAGAAGGACATGA
The DNA here is from genome assembly GCF_905171775.1 of Rana temporaria. Lineage (NCBI taxonomy): Eukaryota > Metazoa > Chordata > Amphibia > Anura > Ranidae > Rana > Rana temporaria. The sequence continues at coordinate 273,121,730 of NC_053492.1, read as the reverse complement.
AAATGGGGACCTGGAGCCAACAAGTGATTCACTTTCAGGGGACACCGCTTCCAAGCTAGCATATTCTTCAGAGTCCCTGTCGTAGGGCTCATATCTGGTGTCTATGGTGAAAGAGACCGATTATTCACTCTAGTGGACGAGACCAGCTGCAGTCTCACAGGGGGTCAGGATATTAGTACCTCCAATGCGGTTTCCTCAGGGTTTGTCGGAGCAGTTTTACATGTGCATAAATCCTGTCTCGTTTTATCCACTAAGAGCCATACCTTGACACTTGCATGTTTCTTTTCTAGTTTTATTTTATTTTCCCATATTGTAAGCACCAAAGCACGTCTTTCAACATTAAAGGTGTTCTGGTCTGCATGTCAGGCATTAGTAAAATAATGTGACTGACAAAGTAAGGGAATTTCAGCACCGTTACTGAAAGTGCTAGACAAGGTACAATTAATGCAAGTGGCAGAAGGAAGCATTTTATGCAAAATAATGATTAGATCGTTATACATTTCTTTCTTGAACACTTTCAGAGCTACCTTGGCCCAGTACAATCACTCTGGAGTGGTGTTTTTTTTTTATTTTGGTATGTTCCGTCATGCAGTAAAAGAGCTTTCTGCTTTTTACAGCTATTTTTTTTTTATTTAAACGATTTTGTTGACTGTCTTTTTTTTTTGTTTTTTTTCTGTCCCGTACATGCAGTATGAAGATATTGAATTATGTCCACACTTTTTAACAGGTTCACTAGACAGATTTAGTATGTGTTCCAGATATAGGGCTTTATTTAAAAGGTATTGGGTAAAAGATAATGGGAAGAGACTTTTTTTTTTAAATGGCATTATTTAAATGCCTTTGGCATTCACTGGGGCTGACAGACAAATTCTGAGACAGCATCATAACCACAGAGAATGGGGAAAATTACACCAGAGTAAACTTCTGCTTTCAGTAATAATTAACTGGATATTTGCATTTAAAGGTGAACTCCAGGCAAACTAATTTGTTACAAACATTTAGGGAACCCCACAATTTTTAACAAATGTGTTCTTCTTTTTTCCTTCTCTGGCTTGCGGATCCCTTAAATCAAGGGTAGGCAAGATGTGATCTACCTGAACAACACGGGAGAAGTCAAAGATCACTGGGCACCTCTAATTGCCGTACCACTGTGTCGCAAATGCATGCATTGCATGGCAGTCATGGGTTTAAATCGGGTGGTGAGAAGGCAACATATTGCCTACTCACCACCTGTCAAACACACAGGGATCGCTTTTCAGAAGAGTAGCAGTGGCTGCTGCGCCTGTGAATGAGCCGTTAGTTGTATTCGGCAGCGGCACCCTTAGGGCTCGTTAACACAACGTTGGGGGTGGTAAAACAGCAGGATATAACAGAAGTCTATGGCTATACTAATGTCCAGTGTTTTTCTTCACATTGATCTCTTCTCTTCTTTGCTGCTGCTGGCACCACTCTGAAGACCACTAGTGGTGGGATAAGAGGTAGGTTGCTTTTGGTATCACTCCGCATGGGACAGGAGCCACCACTACAGAGGAGGCATTGGCTTATGTGGCTCTTGCTCACTACTACAGCTCCAGCTTTACAAATTGCATTGCACTCTGTTTTGATGCGCTGAAATGGTGGGCCAGCAAGCCCAGACTGAGATCGTCGCCTGTCCACTATATCCTGGTAGATCGCGATCTACAGCTTGCTGACCCCCCGCTTTAAATTAACTATATAGGCCACCTTCTAAAATCCAAAAAGCACATGTTTCCTGTTTTACACATTTGATCAACACTGCCTGCTAGGTGCAGTTGGTGGGGTTTAAGCCGGCCATAGGCGGCACGATTTTCTTTCCTGCGACCACAGGTTGCAGGAAAGAAAATTGCTTGATTCCCCCATCAACACAGTCAGTTCCATCTGACATTCAACTCCTGCGTACGGGGCTTTAAACTGACAACTCTGTAGTTTCTTATCCAGCTTAGTCAATTAGCTGATAAGATTCCCTAATTCCGATTGAGAAACTTGCACATAAATAAAACGACTGTCCACTCCTCTCCTGCAGTGACCACATTCAGATCATATCCTACTACAGCAAATGTTCTTTACGCTCATATAATAATATTTAGCACTGTTTGTGTGAGGTTCGAACTGTGGAAGATTGCTCCAGCTGATGTAAGAAACCTTAGGTTTTTAGAATACAAAAACACTTCGTACAGCAGGATGCGGTAGACATGACAGGGGAGTTTCTTGTTCCCCTGTCATTGACCCTGTAAACGCTCACACTAGCTCTCATAGGGCACCCTACAAGTACCAGAAGACAAGTGGGGTTTTCTGGAAGCCCCTCCTGTTGGCTTTGGCTAGGAATACGTCTAAAGGAGACTCCCTAATGACGTCACAGGCATTTTATCTTACGATATCTCCATAATGGTGTAAGGCAAGGAGAACATCTTCTTTCTTTTTCTTCATTTAATAGGGTAGGAGAGGGGCTTTATATTTATCTGTTGCCTGTAGTTCAGCTTTAAATGTCACTAGACTATTAAAATGTAATTTCTAATTGCTCTTTGCACTGTCATTAAATGAAGCCTCCAGTGTCTCACACTGACCTGATTTTGTCCCATGATGCCTCTTATCTAGATCAGAGGCTCTCAAAAATGTTCTTAAGTCTTGCCAACAGTTCTATGGGTCTCTTGACAAAAGCACATAGAAAAGATATAGAGGTCATTTGGTGATTGACCAAGCTGTGTTAGAGGGAAGGATTCCACAAAACCTGTTTTGTTGGCAAAACCTTTGGATTGGTTTGAGACCCTCTGCTCTAGACTGTTCTTGAAAGCCAAAATGTGAGTGAAAGGACAGTTCTAAAGAAATAGGCACTCCATCAATAAGGACAGGGAGATACTTACAAATAGTCCTTTTTACTGTTTTATGTATGAACAGTTTTGTGAGATAGGTGTCCTTTTTTTTGCAACTGCACTATTATATATTGCTCGATAAAGCTTTGAAAAATGTACATAGTAGCCAAATTGCTATTTATAAATATATAGTTTTTCTTGTTTGTGACATGATCTTTGTGGTGTCACTTCTGTATATGTTCAAACCTTTTTATACTGTATATTTTTAGGTTGAGTTTTTTAGTTTATTACTATATCAGCATCATTAAGGCCGGCCATACACGGCCCAGTATTTGCAAGCGATGCAACCAATTGCAATAAGCTGGCAGTGTAGGGGTGAACTCCCGGGTAACAACAAGCATTCTCTTGCATGAGAAGTACTTATCGGCTCAGAAGATGTTATAACGTGGTGGAAAATCTCTGTAATCATTCAACAATCCACTGATAAAGGAGACCTGTTAATGGGCTTGCATCCAAATGTGGAGGGAAATGTACAGCAATCTGGAAACACCATGGCTGATCTCTTGCTGCCTTGCATTGTTGGTCAGAGATCTGACTTTCCAATTACAGCCAGTACAGTGCCAGCCAGTATGGATATATGTGTTTTAACCATTTAGTCACTGTCATGAGATTCCGTTACTGAAACATTTGCTTCAACAGCAGATGCTATTGGCAATCCATTCATAAGGAGGTTTTTCTATGTGGAAGTCTTATAAACATATGTCAAATTGTTTTGTACCAAGTCTTTTTCTGCACCTACAACATCCAGGCAGATTTCCTCATAAGTGTCCCTTCATGAATGTTTTAATGTTTTTTTTTTTTTTTTTTTTTTTCCTTTTGGTATGCACTGATTCCAAAAGTCATGTATTACAGGTGCCACTAAATTAAATAAATCCACTAAATCGTAAAAATGTTTGTGTTTGCTTAAATACACTTGTATATTTGGTCAAACAAGTTGTTGCCTCTTGAATATTATTGCACTGTTTCAGTTGGTCAGATACCTCAAATTGATGTCTTTAGATGCTTAAAAGATTGTACAGCAGCTTAGCGTGCTTTGTCCATTTTTAAATGTATCTATAGGGAAAACATTTTGAATAAAATATAGGGAGTGCCATTTTCTTAGTCCCTCATGAAGCCTTATTGGATGAAACATGTTGGGTGAGCTTATGCGTCTGATATTATTTCAATGTGCGTATTTTAAACCAGATACTGTTTTGTATGGTGAGAGTATCCTTTTGAATGCTGCCATCTGAGGTTTTGATTGAATATCAGGGTATTTATTGTTTTTAAAGAAAATGTAGGTAATACAATTGGTGGAAAATGATTATTGCACTGTATGCAGTAAACATATTTTTTTTTAATTTTTTTTATATGTACCCACATGCTGGTATATTCACCCTGGACATGGTGCTGTAAATAGGAGTTCAAATGGATTCAATCATACTGGTGACTTATCTAAGCACACATCCTCTATAATGAAGTTTAAAGCGGGAGTTCACCCCAAATTTTTCTTTTAAGATTACATCCAGCATACTAATGACATGTAAAGTATGCTGGTATATAGCACCGACTCGCATGTCGGCTATTTACGGAAAACTGGTGACGCGCGGTGTATGCGACATGGGAAGATTTTCACCAGACGTCAATCAGCTAAGCTTTCAATGGGAACGCCCAGTCCCGCAGTATCCAGAACTCGGAAACCCGGCAAAAATAACAATTACACGGTATGTACAGAAGAAAAAAAAAAAAAGCCAGCATACTTTACATGTCATTAGTATGCTGGATGTAATCTTAGACATTTTTTTTGGGTGAACCTCCACTTTAAGGGTTTAACCATCTGGCAAGTCTGCATCCTTATTTCCAAGGCGTACACGTTAGTCTGCATTTATGTGAAAGGTTTGATACAAGTGCTGCACAATTAAGATTCATGATTTGTTTTCCTTGGATGCCATCTGTATCTTTGTGTTGCTACTTAGTGACAGAGACCATGCATATGCTTATCTAGAGTCTTGACCTCTCATAGGAGATTAAAGTGATTGTAAAACCCTGTTTATTTTCTATATAAAATTAACAAACCCGTTTTACTTACCTGTCTGTTGCAGTGGACTTGCACAGAGCAGCCCAGATCCCCATCTTCTCAGGTCCCTCTTCTGTGCTCCTGGCTCCTCCCTCCTATTGTGTACCCGCAGCAAGCTGCTTGCTATGGGGGGAACCCAAGCCGAGATGGAGCTGGGGTTCGGCTTCTCCCCTTATTAGCTAACTGACTTTGACAGCAGCGGGAGCCAATGACGCCGCTGTTGTGTCTCAGCCATCAGGAAGGAGAGTCCCGAAGGGCCGAGAGACTCGTGGACAGCGCTGAATAGAGATGGGGCTCAGTTAAGTATTAGGTGGGCTTCTGCACACAGAAGGGTTTTTATCTTCATGCATAGAATGCATAAAGATAAAGGGGTTGTAAAGTCAGAAGGTTTTTTAACTACTTCCTGACTGTCCACTGTGGATATGTCCGTACCTTGACTTTAAATACTGTTATAACAACAGATGGCTGCCATAACCCCCGGTATTTTTCACCACAGCGAATAGTCTGCTTTAAGATAAAAGTGGTTTCTGCTGCGAATTTGCCGCAAGATTATTTTTATGGACAGCGGAAGAGGTGCCCCCTCCTGCCGATCCGGTGGACTTTCCAACCCTGTGGCTTGATGGGCAGGAAGTCTAGTAAGGGCATGATGGCCCCCACTAGACTCTATGCCCTTGGAGGACCAGAGCAACGTAAAAGGTCACTTCCACTCAACCGCCTTAAAGGGACAATTTTTTATTGCTTTTAAGTGTAAAAGGGAGATCTGAGGTCTTAACCCCAGATCTGACATTAAGAGGTCCTCTCATGCTTTTTTTTATTACAAGGGATGTTTACATTCCTTGTAATAGGAAAAAAAAGTGAAAAAAAAATAGTGTTCAAGCCACACATGTGAGGTATCGCTGCAAACTGTTTGAGTGAGAGCAATCATTCTAGCAAAAGACCTCCTCTAACCCAAAACTGGTAACCTGTAGACATTTTTAACCATCGGCTATTTTTTTAGGTGTGTTGCCATTCCACAAGCGGGCGTAATTTCGAAGCATGACATGTTGGGTGGGTATCAATTTACTCGGTGCAACATTATCTTTCACAATTTATTTCATTTATATATTATATTTTGTTTAGGGGTTCTAAGTAATTTTCTAGGGAAAAAAAATAAAAATATTTTAACTTTTAAACAAGTGTAAAAAATAGGCTTGGGGCCAGATCCAGAAAGAAATACATTGGCGCAGCGTATCAGAGATACACTATGCTGCCGTACCTTACCTGGCGCATTTTCGAATCCTCAGCGAGTTCGCGCCGTAAGTTACGGTGGCGTAGTGTATTTCTGGCGGTGTATTTCAAATTGGGCGGGTTGGGGGCGTGTTTCATTTAAATGAAGCGCGTCCCCGCGCCAAATGAAATGCGCATGCGTCGTTCCTAAATTTCCCGCCGTGCATTGCGCTAAATGACGTCGCAACAACGTAATTTTTTGAACTTAGACGTGAGTTACGTCCATCCCTATTCACGGACGACTTGCTCAAATTTTTTTTTTTAAATTTCGACGCGGGAACGACGGCCATACTTAACATGGCAATTCTATGTATACGCCGCAAAATACCAGCTATAACTATACGCCGGAAAAAGCCGACTACAGACGACGTTAGAAAATGCGGCGGCTGCGCGTACGTTCGTGGATCGTCGGAAATCGCTAATTTGCATACCCGACGCGGAAAACTCCACCCAGCGGACGCCGAAGTATTGCATCTTAGATCCGAAGGCATATACCTGTCGGATCTAACCCAGAAGCCGTTGTATCTTGTTTTGAGGATTCAAAACAAAGATACGACGTGGGAATTTTGAAATTACGCGGCGTATCAATAGATCCGCCGGCGTAATTTCTTTGTGGATCTAGCCCTTGGTCTAAATAAAGAGATGCCACACATCTAATTTGAAGCAAACTTGTAGTGTAAAAGTGATTTATGCATTTGAACGTATATCCTACAGCATAATGGTAACCAACCAAATGGTTGGTGCAATTCTAAGTCAGTTTGTGAAAAAATGTATAATACTCTTTTTCCCGAGGCGTCTTTCAGGACAGCACCTTGAGATATCATGATCCTCCCACTCCATCAGGAAACACCTTCTTTCATCCTTTTAAAAGGAGGCCCCTCCTTGCACTCCTCAGTTTTTGTGTTTCCTCCTCCGGAGGGAGCATCTTCTTGGGAAGGGTCTGATGTCTCAGGTGCTGCCTGAGAAACGGACTCTTTCCTCTTACCTTTTTTTCAGGGACTGTCCGCTCTCCCGTACCACCCGCGCGGCGGTGATGGTAGTCGGGCTCCTCTCTCTCCCGGTGCTCAGTGGAGCCAGCCTTCGGCGATCGTAAGGTGCCTCGTTTTTGCGGGGCGTCGCCATTTTGGCGTAGCCTGGTCGCCGGAGAGGCGCGTCATTTCCGGCGCGCCAGGAGGAGGGGTAGGGCGGACGCTGGAGCCTACTTCCGCTTCCTGGTCCGGCGCAGCGGCGCTATTGGAGTCCGGGAAGCGCCGTGGATGCCACAGAGAAACGCTGATTCCTGCGATGGAGACTGCAGATGCATCAGCGGTGGAGACAGGCACGGGCACCAGCAGGACCTCGGCGGGAAGCAGCAACGTGAGTCTGTTTTTTCCCCAGGGGTGAGGGTTCTCTCCTTTTTGGGATTTCTCTCTCGGTCTCTTCACTTTTTCCCTCCAGTGGCATGGGGGCCTGTCAGGGCACGGGTGGACACCTTTTGTTTCCTAAGTGCACCTAGGTGAGGGGGGGGGTCATGTTGGTTTATTGAGACCGGGTCTCATGCTGGATCCCCCTATATTTTTCTTCTCTCCCTGTTCCTTTTTTTAGGTCAAACCTGAGAAAAAGAGATGCCCTTCTTGTAAGGAGAAAATGGGGGAAAGTTGGAAGAAGCCTTGGTGTAAGGCATGTATAGCAGCCTTAGTACAGAAGGAGTCAGCCTCAGTTAGAGAGGAATTGATGGCTTCTGTCAAAGATGAGCTTTTGGCCACCTTTCAGACTATGAGAGAGTCGCTAGCTCCTGTCACCATTTCTCAGCCCTCCACATCACAGTCTTCTCAGGAGACAGGGTGGGCTCCTAGGCCCTCTGTTAACGAGGGGTCCAGGGATAGTCAGCCTCAGGCCCCCTCTAGTGAGGACTCAGAAAATGAGGAAGAAATAGAGCCTCCCTCAAAATTTAAGTTGTCCCTGGAGGATGTGGATGGCCTCCTCAGGGCTATTTATGCCACTTTAGGTCTCAGTGAGGAAAAGAGGGACTTAAGCCTGCACGATCGCATGTATGCCGGTCTCTGCGAGCCCAAGGGGCGTACATTTCCAGTTCACCCGGTCATCTCCGAAACAATCTTGCGGGAATGGCAGGACCCAGAAAAGAAACCATTTTTTTCTAAATCCCACAAAAGGAGGTTTCCCTTTGGAGAAGATCCATCAGTCGTGTGGAACAAAATTCCTAAACTCGACGCAGCTTTTTCCCAGGTGTCTAGGTCCACAGATTTATCCTTTGAGGATATGGGGATCCTGAAGGACCCGATGGATAAGCGAATGGATCTTCTCCTTAAAAAAGCCTGGCAGTCTATTATGGTTAACCTCAAGCCTGCCATGGCTACCACCTGTGTGGCACGCAACTTAGAGTTCTGGTTAGACAAGCTCAAAGCTCATATTGAGGCAGACTCCCCAAAACAGGACATTTTGGATTCTTTTTCTACCATTTCTGCAGCCGTAGCCTATATGGCAGATGCCTCGGCCGAGGCGATCAAAATGTCCGCTAGATCCGCTGCTTTAGCCAACTCAGCCAGAAGGGCTTTATGGCTCAAGACCTGGCCTGGTGACACAGCCTCCAAAAGCAAGCTGTGTGGAATCCCGTTTTCTGGGGATCTTCTCTTCGGTCCTGAACTGGATAGTATCCTGGACAGGACGGCCGACAAGAAGAAGGCCTTCCCGGTCAAAAATAAGCCCCCCCCGCCCAAGCGTTTTTTTCGGGCCTTTAAGCAGCAGGATAAGGGGAAAAGACCGCAAGGAAAAAGGAACTGGGCAGCGCAGAAGGGCAAAGGAAAGGGAGTCCTTTTCCATCCTCCTGCGCCGGCCAATAAGCCGCAATGACTCGACCCTGAGGGTAGGCGGGAGGTTACAGGGGTTCCTTCCGCAGTGGTCAGCTGTATCAAACAACCAGTACATACTGACCACTCTAGCTCAGGGATACGCTATAGAATTCTCAGAAACCCCGCCAAAGAGATTTCTGGTCACCCAGGCTCCAAGGGATCCAGTGAAGTACATAGCGCTAAAGTCCTCGTTGTTGGAACTTCAACAACAGGGGGTGTTGGTCAGGGTTCCCCTAGTAGAACAGGGCAGAGGGTTCTATTCCCATGTATTCCTAGTAAGGAAACCTACGGGGAAGTTCAGGCTGATATTAAACTTAAAGCCCTTAAACAGATGTGTCCTGTACAGGAGATTCAAAATGGATTCAATATTCTCAATCCGGAATCTACTGACGCCAGATTGCTACATGGCGTCGATAGACCTGAGGGATGCGTACCTTCACTTACCTATCTCCCCTCAGTCCCAGACGTTTCTCAGACTGGCGGTAGAGATGGGGGGTCAGGTTCAGCACTTCCAGTACAGGGCCCTCCCCTTCGGGCTGTCATCATCACCTCGGATTTTTACGAAGGTGCTGGCCGAAGCCATAGCCCCGCTGCGGCTACAAGGAATAGCAGTCATCCCTTACTTGGACGACCTCCTCTTCTTTGCTCCCTCAGAGGAAAAATTGTTGAGGGATCTTTCTCTGGCGCGAACCCATTTGGAATCCCTAGGATGGATTTTAAACCTTCAAAAATCCGCCCTGGTTCCTTCTCAGAAGATTCGTTTTCTGGGATACCAGGTGGATTCGCGGAACCAGAGAATTTTTCTCCCCCCAGAAAAAGCATCCAAGGTCTTGGACACTGTTAGGTTGCTTCAGTCCCATCAGTCTTTGACGGTCAGACAGGTAATGGCATCCCTAGGAATTTTGACCTCCACCATGCCGGCGGTCCAATGGGCGAGGTTACATTTCAGGCCCCTGCAGGCTTTTCTTTTAAAGACATGGGATCGGAAAACCAGTTCTCTGGACACCCGGGTAAAAATACCGGCCCGGGTAGTAAGATCCCTTTACTGGTGGAAAAACCAGCGAGTGCTTGCAGAGGGTCTGGAGTGGTCCTTCCCCGTGGGACTAAGGCTCACCACGGATGCCAGCGCCTGGGGATGGGGAGCGCACCTAGAGGAGAAATTTTCACAGGGGAGGTGGTCAAGGGAGGAAGCCCTGCGTTCCTCAAATTGGAGGGAACTAAAGACGGTGGCCCTGGCTCTAGTGGAGTTTGCTCCATTTCTCAGAGGCCATCATGTTCAGGTCCTATCGGACAACGCTACAACAGTAGCATACTTGAACAGGCAGGGGGGTACAAGAAGCCCTTCGCTTCTGTCCCTTGCCACAGAGATTCTCTCCTGGGTAGAGAGCAATTTGCTCTCCTTGACAGCCCTACACCTAAAGGGGTGTCAAGATTACGGTGGCGGATTTTTTAAGCAGACACCAGATTCGGGAGTCAGAGTGGTCCCTGAATGCGGAGGTCTTCTCAGAGATCACCAGCAGGTGGGGTCTCCCAGAGGTAGACTTATTTGCCTCGAGGGAGAACTCCCAGGTAGGAAGATACTTTTCTCTGAGTCGGTGTGATGGGTCCCTAGGGGTAGACGCTCTGTCGCATCCCTGGGATTTCCGCCTCTGCTTTGCCTTTCCCCCGTTTCAGCTAATTCCCCTAGTTCTGAGGAAAGTTCAGAGAGAAAGTGTGCCGGTCATTCTCATCGCCCCATTCTGGCCCAAGAGGGCATGGTTTGCAACGCTTCTAGCCTTGTCAACCAGGCCTTACTGGCACCTGCCCCTCAGGCAGGACCTCCTAGTTCAGGGTCCAATTTCTCACCCAGATGTGGCACAGCTGTCCTTAACCGCGTGGCTTCTGAAAGGGAAATCCTGAGTGGAAAGGGGTTCTCCGACCGCTTGGTTTCCACCTTACTCAACAGCAGGAAGAAAGTAACCCGAGCCATTTACACCAAGGTTTGGAAAGTTTTTTCCTCTTGGTGTAGCTCTTCGAGTCAGGACCCTAGGGAACTAAAATCTATCCTGGAATTTTTACAGGAGGGGGCTGATAAGGGCTTAGCTGTTAGCACCCTTAAGGTACAGGTATCCGCACTTACAGTTTTTTTGGAAAGATCTGTAGCCACAGAACCATTGGTGGTGAGGTTTTTTAGATCTCTTTTGAGGTCTAGACCACCAAAGTTAAAGGGTTTCCCGAAGTGGGAACTCTCAGTGGTCTTGAGATCTTTGGCAAGCAAGCCTTTTGAACCCTTAGGGGAAGCTTCAGTTAGGAACCTTACCTTTAAAACTTTATTTTTAATCGCTATTACCTCAGCGCGTAGGATCAGCGAGTTGCAGGCCCTGTCAGTGAAGGAGCCTTATTTATGTATATTTTCGGATAGGGTAGTGCTTAAAACTGACCCTAAGTTTTTGCCTAAAGTGGCTTCTAACAGTAATCGTGTACAGGACATTGTACTTCCCACTTTTTGTTCTAACCCTTCGGGTGAAAAAGAATTGTTTTTTCATATGTTGGATGTCAAACGGGTCTTATTATATTATTTAGAAATAACAAACCCGTTTAGGCGCTCGGATTCTTTATTTGTCCTTTTTGGGGGTAACAAAAGGGGTCAGCAGGCATCTAGGGGAACGCTAGCTAGATGGCTGAAGCTGGCTATCAGGGAGGCTTATTTACAGTCAGGCCTGACTCCACCAGAGGGTATCCGTGCCCATTCGACCAGAGCTCTCGCAACTTCCTGGGCAGAAAGAGCTGGTGCCACGCCGGAGCAAATCTGCAGGGCAGCGACGTGGTCAAGTTTCCACACGTTTGTGCGACACTATAGGTTGGACCTCGCCTCAGCTAGTGATCAGGCTTTTGGCAGGAAGGTCCTACAAGCTGTCGTCCCGCCCTAAGGTAGTAAGTCTCTGTTGTCCTCTCAAGGTGCTGTCCTGAAAGACGCCTCGGGAAAATTCAAGTTAGGCTTACCGGTAACTTGTTTTCCAGAAGTCTTTCAGGACAGCAACGACCCGCCCTATTGTTTGTGATGTACTATGCTGTGACTAACATATATGCTTGTGTGTTCCAGCCGGGGCCGGAGGTTTTCTCTATAACAACTGAGGAGTGCAAGGAGGGGCCTCCTTTTAAAAGGATGAAAGAAGGTGTTTCCTGATGGAGTGGGAGGATCATGATATCTCAAGGTGCTGTCCTGAAAGACTTCTGGAAAACAAGTTACCGGTAAGCCTAACTTGAATTTTTAATGGCTCTATTGTAAGTATTAACCAAACGGCCTGTGCTAGACTAGGACTAACTAAATTGGCAAAGAGGAAAAGTTGTACATTGCAATAGTAATAGATGGACACATGTTGGTGAAATTTCGAAATCGCTACAGGATTAAGGCCAAACTCCATGTTCACTTTAAATAGTTTTTTTAGGCCAAACTGGCCTAATTGAACTCTTTACGAAGTGATGGTCAGCACAGTATAAACTGTATGTATCAGCAGTACAAGGACTTCCTGTTTGCTGCTTTTCGACCATTCACAGGAATCCTTGTATTCATTGATAAAATACAAGTCTTCCTTTTGAATGGATAAAACGCATTTAGTATGACTAGTTTTGTTCCAGCAGCAGAAAGGAAATTCCTATATCACTGCTCGAACACAGCCTAGATTCCAAAAACATCTGGACACTGTATAAAATCTACATGCAGAATGCACTGGTTTGGAAATCTCATAAACCCATATTGTATTCACAATGGAAAACAGAAAACCTATCAAATGTTTAAACGGAGAAAATGTACTATTAAAAAATAAAAACTTGAACACAAAAGCTGGCAAAGTAAGTGGTTCTAACAGGGAAGAGCTGAAACAACATTTTGCACCTAAATTGGTTAATTGGCAACAGGTCAGTAACATGCAAGGGTACAACAAAGAGCATCTTTGAGGGTCGGAGTGTCTCAGAAGTACTGTAAAGGTGGGCAGAGGTTCAACAAAAAAATTAGAAATGCTTATCCGCAATTTAAAAATTGCAAAGACTTTATATCGTTACCTACAGTACATAATATTCAGAGAATCTGGAGCAATCTCTGCACATGGAACAAGGTTGAAATTGAATATTAGATACCTCTCATCCTGAGGTCCTCAGACAGCACTACATTAAAAACAGGCATGATTGTGTGATGATTTTCACTGCATGGGCTCAGGAATACTTCCAGAAATCGCTGTCTCTGAACACAGTTTACCGTGCCATCCAAAAATGCAATGTACAGTGCTATAATGCAAAGAAGCATGCCTGATCCATCAAAGCTGCCATCGTCTCTTGGCCTAAGCTCATTAAAAAAATGTTCTGTGGTCAGATGAATTGAAATTTGACATTCTTTTTGGCAACCATGGGCACCACCTCCTTGGGACTAAATAGGAGAGAGGGGGACAGAGACGAACGATGACAGTCTGGCTTTTTTTTATCATAGCTTGGCTCAAAAGCCTGCATCTCTGATGGTATAGGGGGTGCATTAGTGTGTTGGGCTCCATTCACACTAATGCGTTTTTTTGGTGCATTTTGCAGAAAAGCAGGGAATTTTTTTTAACATGGGTTCCTATGGAACATGTTCACATCAATGCTTTTTTGTGCCTCTGCGTTTTTGGAAAGGGTCGGGGACTTTTTTTTCCACAAAAAGCAGCGTTTCGCATGTAATAGAATTCAATGGACCCGCATACAAAATGCATGTACCGCGATTTTGCCGTGTTTTGTGTTTTTTTTTTAACCTGTTTATAGCTGGTTGTTAAAGGAAATGTAAAAAAATTAAAATTGATGGCTAAAAAAAAAAACGCGAAAAGCGGTAAAACGCACGTAAAAAAAAACGCAGCAAGTACTGCAAAAACTCTCAAAAGCAACATGCATAGGTGTGAATCGAGCCTAAGAATAGGCAGCTTGCACATCTGGAAAGACACCATCAATGTTTAATGATAGATCAAGGTTTTAGAGCAGCATATGTCCAGGCAAGAATGGGACAACAGTCCTCTGCCAAAACTCCAGCAACTGGTCTCAGTTACCAGATGTTTAAAGAATGTTGTTAAAAGAAGGGTCTACACCATGGTAAACCTGGCCCTGAACCAGACTGTCTCAACCTTAACACAGAGGAGCCCTTGAAACAGGGGCGGGCTGACAACTCATGCCCCCCTCCGGGCAATAGGAGATTATGGGGCCACACAGTATACACACAGAATACACATACACACACTGGAGGGGCGGGGTGGCTATAGTCTTGGGATTTTTAGACCAAAAGGATGTCGTTAAGGGACATTTCAGGGACAGATGTAAAAAAAAAACAGATTTTTACATACTGTCCCTGGTTTTACTGAGGTTGGTAACCCTTATGGGGCCCCCCTAGTGGCTTGGGGCCCTCGGGCCAGAATAGTCAGTCCGCCCCTGCCTTGAAATAACTTTCCGGTCTTGGGGAACCCTTCCTAAAATTTACTGTATCTACAACTCATGATACATTAGTGTGATGATCAGTGGGAAGAATGGTCCTTCCACCTGTGGTCATTGGGAAGAAGTACCCCCTTACAGATGGCTAAAAGGATCTATGGTGTCGGTGGGAACTTATCTGTGAGGCAAAAATTGCTAATGGAACCCTGGTTTAAACATATGCTATGTTTTCTATGAGAACATTAAAAAAATTCCCTTGTTGACACATTCTCAGAAAGTAGTCCTTTTGGTGGCTGTTATGTCAGTAAAGACGGGTTCTGAGCTGGCAGCCTCGTCATGAAAGGCTCCCTATCTGATATTCCAAAAAAATTATGTGGATTTTACACTATCTCAACTTTTTTTTCTTTAATTAGGGTTGTGCGTACAGTTTTTTTTTTTTTTTTAGTACTGACAGAGTGCCCTCATCAATTAATAAAGCAAAGAGTAACAATTTAAAGTAAAATAAACCTGGAGTTTTTGTCACAATGGCATTAGTTTAAAGCCAGTCTCGACAAAAGCTGCAGCAAAACCATTTGAAGCACAATTTTTCCAAAACAAAGACGTTACCTGGTGTAAGCTCTGCAAAACCCGGAGTCTAGAGTGATGGAAAAAGTGGTTTCAGAGTCATCTGTTGCTGTTTATTCATACATACAAAAAAACAAAACCTAAAGAATAGTTTCAAACCACACTATTTTTTGTGTGTCAACTTTAATTCAGCCAACCAAAGGGGGCCATTACGTTTAGAGTGTTTTTTGTTGTTAATTCTTTTTAACCATACAGTACAATAACAAGGAATGTGAGAGCTTTACAAGACTATGGCCAGCCATACACGATTCAAACTATTATAGGGCAGGCTAAATGTACAAAGTTGATTGATTAACTTGGGTATGACCAGCCTGCCAGATTCTCTTGCAATTATCACTGGCTTCCCCTGCCCACCCCAACTGGTAGCAGACAATTGCTTGGCGGGGGGATTATGTTGTCAGAACTGTATGTTGGTAGGGGAGTTGTGGCAATTTCTTTCCTGCAACTTTTTTTTTCATGGAGCATCTTGAGGCCTTCAAAAGAAAATGAGAGCTTGCTCTGCCATGTAGATAGTGGGTTTATAAGATTAATAGGACCAAAAATACACTTTTTCGGTCTGCAGACCGCTCGGGAGGAGCTGATGTACTAACCGTGCGATGTACTAGGCTTTAGACTATGTAGCCACGGCCCTTTGGATATGGGTTGCCAAGACTATTGTTATGTAGCATCTTTCACAGTTCTTGAAGACACTGGCCCAGATTTAAGTAGAATCGCGCAATATTTGCGTGGGCAAAGAGCAAATTTTTTTCTCTGCGCCCACGCAAATATTGCGCTTTGCCCGCGATTCACGGAGCAGTTGCTCCGTAAATTGCGCGGGCAATATGCTAAGCAGCCGGGCGCAAGGCTGCCTAATGTAAATGATCCCGCCGGGGGCGGGAATCATTTAAATTAGGCGCGCTCCCGCGCCGAGCGAACAGCGCATGCTCCGTCGGGAAACTTTCCCGACGTGCATTGCGGCAAATGACGTCGCAAGGACGTCATTTGCTTGTAAGTGAACGTGAATGGCGTCCAGCGCCATTCACGGTTCACTTACGTAAACGACGTTAAATTTGAACGTCGCGAGCGGGAGGCGCAGCTATACTTTAGCATTGGCTGCGCCTGCTATTAGCAGGAGCAACCTTATGCTAAAGGCGCCGGCCCGCGCAACTTTTGTGAATCGGTGGTAGTATGCAATTTGCATACTACACGCCGATCACAAAGGCCGCGCCCCCTAGCGGCCTACGCAAGAATGCAGCCTGGGATGTGAAGGCATAATGAGGCTTATGTTTGTCACATCCTAGGCTGCATTCGGTGTAACGAGGTTCCTGAATCAGGAGCACTCGTTACACCGGAGCAAGTAAGCACTTGCGCCGCGCAACTATGGTTGCGCGGGCGCAAGTGCTTCTTGAATCTGGGCCAGTAACTGAAAGCTCATCAACAATAAACACACTGCTATGGAATTAGCTTATGCACCTCAGTGTTTGCTCATTTGAAAAGAGAGCATTTTCTATGTGGAATGGCAACATGGGCTAGATAGGTGTTTGCTTTGTAAATATTGTCCGATCTCGTATCTCTGATAAATACTATGTTTTAACTGATACAGTGCAATGTACATTTTGCTCTATGGTGGTGGCACTTGTAGGTTTATATGGTGATAAAGAAAGCACAAGCTTGAGGTTTCCTGCTTATCTAACTGGTTCATCTCAGAATCAATGCTGGGAAAATGGATAGGAGGCAGCAAACAAAGCTGGTCTTCAACTAGCCTAGGAGATATGAGGAAACTAAATCTACTAGAAGGACCTATTTAGTCAGCTGTGTGCCAGCCCTCCATCACAAAGGACTAGAGATTAATCTTGTGGCAGCTCTGTCCATGTTTTCTAAAGCATGTATCTCTTCTTTTTTTTTGGGGGGGGGGGGGGGCATATTAAAGAAATGTGTAGGCTGCCACTGATGACCTAAAGATGTGATCTAATGGGCCATACACACAAGTATATAAAGAAAACCACTTCTCTGTACATTAGGGGTGTTGCATATATTCGGCACATTGCAAATCAGTCAGAGAAATCTCCCCAGTTGGAAGCAGAAGATTTCTTTAAGTACTAGGATACAGTCTTTGGAGCAGTGCGCTGCAGGCTGTCAGGTGTCTGTTGTCGCCTTATGCCACATACACACAATTCGCTTTTTCCGTTGGATAGAAAAACTACAGTTTTCTCAACGTAATTCCTGTCAAGCCTGCCTTGCATACACACAGTCGCACAAAAGTCTGAACTTTTGACTGCCAAGAACACGGTGACGTAAAAGAGTACGTCGAGCCGAGAAAATTAAGTACTATGCTTCTGAGCATGCGTCAATTTGTTTCCGAGCATGTGTTTTTTTTTAACCATACAGATGAACGGTTTTCCCGCCAGGATTTTTTCCTGATGGGGAAAAAATAGGATTTTATACTCACCGTAAAATCTTTTTCTCTGAGTTCATGGACGGACACAGCCTTAATCTTGACAAAGTGGGATGTCCCAAAGCAGGGTCATAAAGGGGGGTGGGAATAGCATAAAATTAAATTTCACCCCAAAACAAAACCGAGCTCCTCAACTGAGGAGTTGTAACTCTAAACAGCCGCCTGCAAAACTTTGCGGCCGAACATGCACTCACATCAACTTGTAAAGTTTAGTGAAAGTGTGACCGGGCGACCAGGTCGCCGCCTTACACACCTGGGAAACGGACGCTTGATGTCAGAAAGCCCAAGAGGCACCTATTGCCCTGGTTGAATGCATCGTGACAGGGAGGCGCCCGACCCTTTATGGCGTAAGCCTGATCATGATCTGTCAGATCAACCTTGAAATGGTGGCCGATAAGACCGCTGGGCCCTTCTTGGGACCAGCCTCCGAAAAAAACAGTGAATCTGAACTCTGGAATGGAGTAGTAACGGACAAGTATACTGTCGGAGCTCGGGCAACGTCCAAGGAATGCCACGTCGTCGCCTTAGGATTTGATGGATGAGGACACAAGGATGGCAGTAAAATGTCTTCCTTGAGATGGAAGGTCGAAATGACCTTAGGAAGAAAAGAAGGCTGCGGACGCAGCACCACCTTATCCTTGTGGAAGATCAGATAGGGAACCTTTCATGACGAGGCTGCCAGCTCAGAACCTGTCTTCACTGACATAACGGCCACCAAAAGGACCACTTTCTGAGAATGTGTCAACAAGGGAATTTCTCTAATGTTCTCAAACGGTGATTTCTGAGTCACCTAGATGCCATTGACTGTAAAGCAGGATGTATGGGACCTTGCGACAGCAGGTACTCTCGTAGCGGTAGACGCCAAGGGACGTCTGCTATTTAAATCCCCACAGAGGTAGTGGAGGAGGGGCCGCAAGCCGAACTAGGTTCTCACTAGAGAGTGAGCCGCCAGGGGTCGTTAAAAAAAGACAGCCAGGGCAGATATCTGCCCCCTAATTGTACTTAAAGCAAATTTTTGGTCCGCCCTACGCTGTAAGAACAGCAGGACTCTGGGAACCAAATAGGCATGCGATGTTACCTCATTTCCTCACAAATGGATATGTAGGTCTTCCAAGTGCGATGGTAAATCTTCCTGGAGGACGATTTCTGAGCACTCCTCATGGTAGAGTTTACCGAGTCTGACAGGCCCCGATCTCTTAGCACCTGGCTCTCAATAGCCCTGCCGTTAACGCCATCGACTGTAAAACAGGATGGCGTATGGGACCTTGAGACAGCAGGTCTGTTCTAACGGTAGACGCCAAGGGACGTCTGCTACTAGACGCACTAGGTCGGCGTACCAAGGACGCCGAGGCCAATCCGGAGCAATTGGGATCATTGGAATCCCCTCTCTCTCCACTCTGCGAAGCAGATGAGGAAGGAGCTTTAGAGGAGGGAAGGCATGGGTTAGCCGGTACTGACTCCACAGTGCCACTAACGCATCTGTTTGACAGGTTATAGACATGCTCACCTCTAATTCTGAGCTTGAAGTGGCCCTCAGAAGAAGATCGTCCAAGTAGCCCACTATAGCGATGCCACGCTGTCTTAGGGCCAGAATTGGGGCAAGCACCTTGGTGCCAATGCCAGGCCAACGGGGAGCGCCGCAAATTGATAGTGGTTTTCCCCGACCACATAAAACCGATATCTCTGAAGCTTGATGCATAGGGGACATGCAAATAGGCGTCCCTGATGTCCAAGAATGCCAGGAAATTCCCCGGCTGGAAGGCAGTGACAGAGCAAAGCGATTCCATCCGGAATCTTTGTTCCTTCACAAAGCAATTGAGGGCCCTGAGGTCCAGGATTGGACGAACTCCCTCCTTCTTTGGTACTATGAACAGATTTGAGTAAAACCCCTGAAACCGTTCCTGTACTGGGACAGGAATAACCACCCCGCATTTTAGCAGGTCTTGAACTGCCATAAGTAGGGCTTCTCGAAGCGTCAGCTGTAGCTGGGGGTTGGAGGGAAAAAATCTGTTTGGTGGGCAAGATAGAAATTCTATCTTGTACCCTGAAGACACTACTTCGCCAACCCACCGGTCAGGGACCTGAGATGTCCACCGGGTCGCCAATTCGCAAAGACGTTCCCCCACCAGAGAGATGGCTGGGGGCAAACCTTCGTGCAGACGTAGCTTTGTTTGCAGGTTTGTTGGGTTTGCGAAACCAGGGACGTCTCTGTTCCTGAGCTTATGCGTGGTGAAGAAGGGCCCTTGCCTACGGCGTGGCTCCTTTCCCCTTTTTGGATTGTAGCATGCTCTTACCTCCTGTGGCATCTTTAATTATGTCATCCAGGGAAGCTCCAAAAAGTCTGTTGCCCTTAAAGGGCAAGTCCATCAGGGCCTTCTTGAAAGATTGGTCCGCAGACCAATTCTTTAACCAAAGTAGATGGCGTAACACCACCGCATGGCTTGAAGCCCTGGCCAGCAGAGGAATCGTGTCCAAGGCTGATTCGCAAACAAATTTTAGGCCCTGTACCAGTTGGTCAGCTAGGGCTACCTAGTCTGGGGAATGCCGACGTGATTCTAACCCATTGTACAGCATCTTTGCCCATTCCGTGAATGTCTGAGACACCAGGGCCCCAACTATGGTTTGGCGTACCGCCGAACCCACTACCGTGTACAGGTTGCGGGTGATCGCCTTGGCCTTCTTATCCGCAGGTTCCTTGAAGGCAGGAGCTCCCTCCACCTGTATAGTGGTCAGCTTGTTTAGTCTGGACACAGGAGGGTCCACTATCGGGGGTGAGGTCCATTATTTCCAGAAACTCTCTTCAGGAGGGTAACGCACTGCTAGATTTCTAGGGACTGAGAAAACCTTCTGTGGTTTGTCCCACCCCTTGTATAAAAGATTGTCTATATAAGTAAGACACACAAGGAAATACCTTAGCAGTGCGGGTCGTCGTATGGAACCCAAAGGGGACCGGCGCTTCAATTGCTTCTGCAGACCCTTTTTTAAAATATCTTGCACTGCGGTGATAAGGTCACTTACCAGAGCCCTATCGTGTGCTGACCCGGATCCAGAGTTATCCTCATTATCCGTCCAGTCTCGGTCTGCATTCTCAGATACCTCAGAACCAGGGTCATGAGCTGTAGCTGGACCCGGCTCTGCATCTGAGTTGTCCCCAGAAGATGGCGGGGGCGCCTTCTAGCCCCCGTTTATCCACGCGCTGCTTCCACCTTGGCAACAAAGGCATCTAAGATTGCCAACATAGCATCCACCGATACATCGGTTGCAGGGGCATCAATTGCAAGCTCAGGTGTTACAGGGGAAAAAGCGTCTGCTTCTGACGCCATGCTGACCCACACACCTGACATAGGGACTTCAAGGCAAGGCACAGTAACCCACCCTCTTAGCTGCAGCAGAGACGAGAGGTTTCCACTCAGAGGACTCACCACCCTGGAACAGTAGTATGCTGCTGTCCGCCACTTAGTAGAGCTGCTTCCTTGTCGGATATGCAGCCTGACCCTTCAGCAGCGTGTGTCTGTCAGTCTGTGGCGTTTAAGTGCTGTCTGATAGATGGCAAAATGGTCGCCGAGTGGCCAGTAGAGGCTAATAATGATAGCGGGCCACAAGAACATGGCTGCCAGGTGGCAGCTAGAAGCCCACACAGTGAGGCCACAAAAACATGGCCGCCGACCATAGCCAGTGCATGGATCTCAGGAAAAAATAGGCTGCCGAGCGGTCGATCGAGACCAACCAATGCCATGGTACACAAGCGCATGACCACTGGTTGTAGATAGAGCCAGGAGCCCAGGACAAAATGCGCTGAGTGCCCGCTAAAAGCAGAACATGGCCGCTGAGCATGAATAGTCAAACACCACCTGGATCACAGCAAAGATGGCCGCCAAGCAGTAGATGGAGGCCAAATACAGCACGGCCACAATAACATGGTCGTCAGTGCAGATAGAGCAATACAGCATGGATCATAGTAAAAATGGTCGCAGACAGAATGGAGCAGGACACACATGTAAACAAAATCTTTTTAAGCAGCTTATAACAATGCTTTAGCGGACATATATGCACAGTTCCCCCCAGGTGAAGCCTTCCCCAGGAGAACCCCCCACCCCAGCAGCTAGCTCAGAGAGCCTAAGGAGGAGGGGAGAAGGGAAGAACCCTTTACTCGCCTCTCCAGGAATGGCCAGCTCTGTCTTCCTGCCGAAGCAGGAGATTATACTTACCCTTCCTGAGAATTGTGCTGGAAGCATCCCAGACAGATCATCTTCCGCATGGTGACGGAGATGACTGTCGGCCAGGATGCTGTGACTTGGCCCTGTAGACCGGTCCCATGCAAGCCCTGGAGCGTATAGCTCACCGGCCACCCATAGAGCGACGGGCATGTCGTGGACGACCCAGTGCGTAACTTTGGTCGGCACACGCTCAATGGCCGAAACTGGGGGGGCTAAAAGGATCTGGGATTCAGCTTGTCACCCAGTCGATCGAAGATCACAGGAACAAAAAATAAAATAATGAAATTTCCATCTGGAATAAAAAACCTCCAGGCCTATGGGCCCGAAGGGAGCCATGTCTTCTCCTTAACTAGGCAGAAAAAACTGAGCTGCTTAGTGCAGGCTGAGGGGATACAGCCAGTAGGACCGTCCCTGGGCGGGGCTGTTCAGCTTTGAAGTTAACACTTTCTGCCTAGTCACTCCTAAAGGAAGGCTAATACCCACTTTGTCAAGATTAAGGCTGTGTCCGTCCATGAACGAAAGAGAAAAAGAGATCCTGCTCTTTTTTTTTGTCAGGCAGTTTTCCCGTCAGAAAAACTGCGATGAGCATACACACAGCCGGGATTCCTGATGAAAAGCTCTCATAGCAGTTTTCCCGTCGGGAAAAAAACGGTCGTGTGTACGAGGCCTCCTTCTCTGCCTGGAGGTTAGCTGTCTAAATTTTAATCCTAGGATGTGGAGGAGTTGGGTGGTGGGCATGTCCCTGTATCAGTAGTAAGTGGCTGCATGGTCTGTAAGCTCACTCTGCTGTGATTGCCTGCTGTGAGGGCCACCGTGCTGGTGGTGGTTATCGGGATCCTGCTGGCTCTGACTCTGATCTGGTGACAATGGCTGAGTGCACACTGCACAGTACACCTTCTCCTGGGAGGAGATTTCCACCCTGGCCCGGGAACATGCAGGTAACCACACCCCTGGCTGGTCACTCTGTAGCAGTGTCACATATTTGTGGTGTCTGAGGAAAGTGGGTGAGGGGCCCCAGGATGATTGGTGGAGGAAGAGAGGAACCCTAGATGGCTGAAGAAGAGGTCCTGTGGGTGGGTGGGGGGAGATAAAGAGGGCCTGTGGGTGTCTGGAGAAGGAGAGGACCCATGGGTGGCTGGGGGAGAAAAAGAGGACCCCTGGTTGGCCGTTTGAAGGAGAAGAGGGCGCTGAGTAGTTGGTTGTATATTCACTGTGTGCTAGCTGCCAACTAATCATACAGCGCCCACTTTATTTTGTTTTTAATGCAGATATCACAGCATGTTCCCCAGCTGGCTGTCAAACTGTCTGATATCCTCCACAACCCATTCCTCCCCCCCTCAGCTCTTATTGTCTCTCAGCCAACCCCCCACCCCTTTGTATGTCTCAAAATGCTTCCGGTCACCAACCCCAGATTACCCAAACTCCACATCAGACGGACATGGCTCCCAGCCCATTCTTCTTCCAACTCTCTACTAAAACCAATAGCCACCATGCTCACCTGTCCCAGCTCTATTCAGTCTCCAACTCCCACCCCATGCAACCCTGAATAAGCAGAGGTCCCATCCATCCTTCAGTTCCTATTACACCCCCCACCCGGCACCTCTATCAAATAATATTCCTGGACTCGTCCAGCCTTCCATTCCTATCCTCTTCTTATTAATTGATTCATCCTTCCCTATCCCCAGACTCTTCCATTCTCTATCCATGTATGTCACCATCTTTCAATTCTTATCCCTTGACCCCTCCATACTTCAGTTCTATCCCCAGACTCTTCCATCCTTTAGTTCCTATTCATGGATTTCTAGACTTTCATCCTTCCTTCCCTATTCATGGATTCCTATGTCTCTATCCCCAGAATCCTCCACCCTGACTACTTGACTTTGTTGATGAAAACCATGAGCAATAATCATGATGCATCGTGAAATCGAATTGTAAGACCACTGAAGATGCGTACCTCTACTGTACATATCTATGCTCTTGTGTGTTGTGTAATGCACACCATCTGTGTCTGATGAGTTGGACACAAGAACACATGTCCATAAAGTTTTGGTTCTTTAAAGAACAGGGAGGCACTTATCTGCCATGTGTATGCACGGTAAATTGTGTCCCCTGTATGTTCACCTTCCTGCACTCACTGATTCATGTCAGAATGATGGACACAGCTCTGATGCCCAGTGTGGCTCTCAGCAGTGGCGTCTCCAGCTTTCATATTTAGGGGGGGCACATGGGGGGACAGGGACAAAAGTAGGGGGGCCAACTATAAAATGCAATTATATATATATATATATATATATATGTCCTGGGGCCCTTTACTACGATCCCACTATGGGCCCTTTCACATGTTCTGCAGTGAGCTCCCTTCCTACTATACTGGGGCCCCCCAGGGTGGCAGAAAACAAGAGATATATGTCACCAGCACACCAAGAAAATATAAGGGTCCAAAGCAGTGGAAGAACTATCAGGGTTGCAAACGTTGTCTTGCCACCGGGCCCTGGTGTTCTGCCACAGTGGGGATCCCCAGTTGTCCTGTCCCTGCTATTTACAGCGCTGGTCTGGCGTCTGTCTCCTTGGCAGCAGTCTATTAGGACCTAGTGCTGGTGACATTATGGGTGCATGCAGGGGAAGGCTGGCACTATTGGTTATAGAGAGCCGAGCCCCCAGCTGGTCACCTAGCAGCAGTAATGCTGTATAACCTTCTCTGTTGACATGCTGATCGGCATGTGATCCAGGTGATGCTCCCAGTCAGATCTAATAAACACAGTATTTATTAGCATCAAGAGTACAACCACATACATATAATCAACCATATGATCAGCAGCCATGTGGGCTCTATGCCTGTAAAGTGTGGGCTTTGATCAATAAAATCTCTGATATTTATGACTAGGATTTGACTAAGAGCATCACCTGGATTGCATCCCGATCAGCTTGTCAGAGAAGGGTCCACTGCTGCTAAGCAACCTGCAGGGAGCTCAACTGTCTACAACCAATAGAGATGGGCTCGGATGTGTTTGAAATCCCACATGCCCGATCCCGCCAGGAAGCCGACACTCCACAGTGCTAATCAATGTATGGGCTGCCTAAGAGCTAAGACCAGC
This sequence comes from Rana temporaria, assembly GCF_905171775.1. Classification (NCBI taxonomy): domain Eukaryota; kingdom Metazoa; phylum Chordata; class Amphibia; order Anura; family Ranidae; genus Rana; species Rana temporaria. The sequence goes on along the minus strand of NC_053492.1, from coordinate 273,096,880 downwards.
CATAGACAGTTTAAATCTCAGCTGGTTCAGCAGAAACTGGCTGAGATTTGAACCATTAATGAGCAGATTCTCTTATAATTATCACTAGTGGTTGCTGTATAGTCACTGGTGATAATCACTGTTTGTCGGGAGAATACAATTGCTGGGCAGGAGGGATATTCCCGTCAGCAGTGTCTGTGTTGATGGGGGAATCATGCAAGTTTCTTTCCTGCAATCTGTGGAGGCAGGAAAGAAATTTGCACCATATATTACCTGCCTAACTGAAAGTGAAAGTAAATTGTGAATGTTTTGAAAGAACAGGAGAGGGGGAGGGAGACAGATGGGGGGAGAGAAGGGATGGAGATAATGTAGTTCAGTGATTACAGTGTACTGCAGTCTGCAGTGCACACACTTAAACACGGCCCAGGCTAGAATATCTGGTTGTGTGAGCGCTCGCATTATGCAGTGTCGGCGAGCACAGGGAGGGGGAGGAATCCCCCGCAGAGCTGACTGGGGACGCTCTCCCTCTTGGGGAGCAAAATACAAAAATTGCAAAAATGGGGGGCACATGGTGGGGCACAGCATGATGTTGGGGGGGTCAGGGCCCCCTCTGGCCCCCCCCTAGGGACTCCTCTGGCTCTCAGGTCCCAGTAGCAGTATGAAGTGTTCTAATACTCTAATGCCGCGTACACACCATCACTTTATGTGATGAAAAAAAATGACGTTTTTAAAAACGTCACTTTAATTGACTGTGTGTGGGGGAAAACGTTGTTTTATGTCTTGTAAAAAACGACCAAAAAAAATTGAAGCATGCTTCAATTTTATGTGTCGTTTTTCAAAAGTGCACTTTTTACTTCACAGAAATTGACCGTGTGTAGCAAAAAACTTCGTTTTCTAAGACGTTTTTTCATCCACGCATGCCCAGAAGCTACTTCAATGGTAAAACGTGGTGGAACGTAACCTCACTTTGCAAGATCATTGTGAGAAAAACGATGGTGTGTAGGCACCTTCGTCTTTGAAAATTGAAGTTTCAAAAACGTCATTTTTTACTTCACAGAAAGTGTCGTTTTTTTTCATCACATAAAGTGATGGTGTGTACGGGGCATTAGGCTCCATTCACACTAATTCTTTTTTTTATGCATTTTGCAGAAATGCAGGGAAATTTTCAAACATGGTTTCCTATGGAACATGCTCACACCAATGCTTTTTTGTGCCACTGCGTTTTTGGAAAGGGTCGGGGACCTTTTTTCCTGCAAAAAGCAGCGTTTTGCATGCAATAGAATTCAATGGTACTGCAATTTTGCCACGATTTTCGGTTTGCGTTGTTTTTTTTTAACCTGTTTATAGCTGGTTGTTAAAGGAAATGTAAAAAAAAAAAAAAATGGCAGTAAAAAAAAACGCAAATCGTGGTAAAACCGTGTGTGGAAAAATGCAGCAATCACCGCAAAAACGCTCAAAAGCAACATGCATATGTGTGAATCGAGCCTTAGTCATGTGCTTTGATAAAAGCCTTGCTCTAAGTCAGTGGTCTTCAAACTGCAGCCCTTTGCCTGCTTTTATCCAGCCCTTGGGATATTATTCTCTCAGTGGGGGTAGTTCCTGCTACTCTATTCCTCCTAACACAAATGATGGGGCATTAGTTCTCTGACACCAAAGATGGGACACTGTTTTTGCCCACGGCCACCCTAAAGTTTAAAAGACAGTAAACTGGCCCTTTGCCTGGCGAGTTTGGAGACCTCTGCTCTAAGTTAACACACTGAAAGACAGATAAAGTACACTCTGTAGCAACATATGTGCATGACAAGGACTGTTGCATCCTACCACAGTCCCTACATTGTCAGAAGCAGAAACTGGGGCCAGTGCAGGCAACATATGATTGTGCAGACTTTTCCTTGGTAAAGTGTTTAGGTGGATTTTGTATCAGGTCATATAAATGTACAGAGCACAAATGTGGAGCCATTCATCTGTAAAAAGGTTGTATTTAGGGCCGGACTGGCCTACCGTGAAATTTCGCAGTAGGCCAGAAAGGCCACCTGCCCTGGGGCCACTTTGAGGGCAGCGGTTTCCGTACTAAAAAAAAAAAAAAACAGCCCGGGCCGATATGTCAACTGCGCGTGCACAGTTCTAAAGCTAGCCGGGCTCAGACAAGCCCATACACGCTCAGTCATTTTCAGGTAGGTTGGCACATGCGTAGTGACACTCATCTCAAAGGTGGAATGCGCCTCTCCACATCACGACCGGGTAAGACCACACCCCTCTGCAGTCTCTAACCACTTCCTGTTACTCTCTTGTACCATGTGCGCACTGCCTATGACCACCTCATATATCATGTCTGCACAGCCCCTGTGACGTTATGCTTTTGGGCTGATATAATATTGCTGTGGGGCTGGTATAAAATAATTTCCAGGGCTGGTTTTTATTGCCAGTTCAGCCCTGGTTGTAATGATCTCCTTATTCCATTCTCCAATTATCTCCTGCAGAATGGCCACAGTATACAACCATCACTTGTAATATATCCATAGTCTCACATACTATGATATAGTCCAATTTGGTGATGTCATGGGCAGCACTTAAGACCGCCTAAATCTAGTCATCTGACCACCACTTACAGACAGTAAGCTAGCCTTCACCTCTTATGGGAATGTAATATGCATGAACTCTTTATGCAAATGTTTTCTTCGCTAAAAATTTGAGCATTTAGGACAAGTTTAGATATAATAAACCCTTTAGATGGTTGTCTGGTGGTTTTATTGCCACTAAGACTAAAGCCTTTTACACGCGATCCGATTGTTGGCAGGCGATTGTCTGTTGACAGGCTGTTGTCCTAAAATCTTACCATTAGTATGCTCCTTCTGACAATTGTTGGCCAACAAATGTTGGATGGCAGGCTAGTAGATTTTCGGAAACAACGGTCTGCAGTCTGATTTTTGTATTGCCAGTACACAAGTCCGTCACTCAAAAGTACAAACACGCATGCTCGGAATCAATGCTCAAACACATAATTAGCAGAAGGGGCCCAAAAGGTGGTACTCAAGAGCTGTAATTCCTCGTAGTACTGTTAGATTTTGAATTTATTACTATTTTATGTGATAAAGGTTTCTGACCATCTCTATTGAAACATGTTCATTTTGCAGGTTGATGAGGAAAGAGAAAGGTCATCTGTTGTAGATTACATGTATTTTTGAAGTTCTACGTCAAGACAATGGGTGGAGATATGTTACTTAATATACACAAGTGGGTGTTACGTTTATGACAGTAGCATCACCTTTCTTGGAGCTATTCTAAATGTAAATATGCTTAGCTTGGCTTTTAGAACAGTATAATAATCCATGTGGTTTGAGTAGCTAGTAGGAACTTAAGGGTCACCCGACCCTGCGGGAACTCAGGGTCACCGGACCCTACCCAGCAGAAAGCTGATGTACCATCATATCATTCCTCCTTTTGAATTACCATCTTGCCATGTGTTACCAGCTGCCAATATGTAAGCATTGTCTTATTGCTTGTCTATCTTGACGAATAAACTTTGTATTTTTGAAGGAAGCCTAAGTCTTGTATATTGGGAAGGAAACGCCTAAATAAAGAGACTATTGACATAACACATGACACGTGTCAAAAATGTCTCCGCCTCTTCCACATTCTTCAAGTACGTCACTACATTTGTGTTTGTTGGCAGACAATTGTGTACCGTTAGTATGCAAAACAAGTTCCTGGCACACCCTTTGGACAAAAACCAGTTGGCCAACAATCAGATTGTGTGTACAAGGCTTAAGTTTAATCAATGCTTAAATTGATAGAAATGACATACACAGCCTCAGATATTTTTAATCACACAGGCAGCAGAATGGAAATGGTATATGACCCAAGCATCAGTAATCCAAATAATGCCCACAAAGAGACACCACATGAAAACAACTGCAGCAGAAATCATGTTTGCGGCTGCATTTACTAAAGTGTTTTGTTTAACGCACAGAAAATCATGCGTATTTTTAGTAAAAAAAAAAAAAAAGTGCATCGCCTATGCAGTGCCACATATTGTTAATAGCACCCCTAAGGTGGCAAAACAGACACTTGAAGCTCATAAAAGGTGCATCAGCTACTCTCCCAGAGGTAGGGTAGTCCATTGACAGAAATAGGCTGCCCTATGCATGTACTGGAGCACAAAAACACATGTGCAATGCCATTTTGCATCCTTTTACAAAATGCTTTACTGTACATTAAACCTAACAATCAGATTGTTTAAATTTTTAAGCTATCTAGAAAGAAAATACAGTCAATATTAGCCGTTTCCTTTGTGAGAAAGCTTGCAACAGAGTCTGATGGAAAATATATTCATGTATTAGTTACGAACCCAGCAGTGGCAGCTAGAAAGGTACAGTTGAACCTCGAATTACGAGCATAATCCGTTCCAGGAGAATGCTCGCAATCCAAAGAACTCGCATATCAAAGCGAGTTTCCCAATTGAAGTCAATGGAAACTAAAATAATTAGTTTTGCATTGACTTCAATGGGATGCAATACCGGTGGGGGGGGGGGGGGGGCGCCAGAGAGCCTCGGAAATGGCCGAACAGAAACGTCGCTGTTCAGCTCTACTCAGCTCCAGCGCCCCCGCATTTCAGGCCAAATGCGATACTGCAGGCCCTATTAGGTTAAATTCTGCCAATCACAACGCTCGTTAACCATGTTACTCTTAAACCGAGGTTCCACTGTATAAAGATTTTTTTTTATCAAGAGTAACTTAACAGTATATTGAGCATGTGCTTGTAAGTACTACACATGCAAAATACTTTAGGAGGCTGTGGATTTACAAGGGGGACTGTGCTACACTAGAATTCATTGACCTGCATGCCTGTGCGCTATTTTGGAATACTTATTTACTGGGGAAAAAACACAAAGGGGGTTATTTACTAAAGGCAAATCCACTTTGCACTACAAGTGCATTTGGAAGTGCAGTTTCTGTAGATCTGAGGGGGACATGCAAGGAAAATAAAAAACATTTTGGCTTGCACACAATTGGTTGATAAATTTAGCAGAACTTCACCTAATTTCAGATCTACAATGATTGCACTTCCAAGTGCAAAGTGCATTTGCCTTTAGTAAATAACCCTCAATATATTGTAAGCTGTGTGGGTATCACCACTACTGTATCTAGTAGTGTGAACATTTTTTTTTTTTTTTTTTGCAACAGTGCCACCTGCAGGGTAAAAGGTTGCAGTGAAGGCTATTTAAAAAAAAAACAACATGTATACCTGCATGGTATTGCTTCAAACCAAGATTTTTTTTAAACAAAAGTATTGTTAACATTGCAATGCAGACTAGAGAACCATAAATGATAATTCTGCACCAAGGATCAAGTTAGAGTTGATGCCACATCAATTTATTGCTCGGTTGTTGAGGAAAACATTCTTGATTCTGCGAATAGCTATAAAACGTGCTGTTCGGTTTGGTTGTAGAAATCCACCATTTAGAGTAGGTCATGTTACACCTAGATTTAGGGTAGAACATGGTTGCAAGCAGACCCCAGCCGCTCCACATAATCCCCTCTGCAAGCATGCAGGGTTCTTATCCCTCATGGCAACTGACACTTTTGAATTTTGTGTGGCTGCGCCATTCTTTCAGAGATCTGTGAACGAATGGACAACCAAGTTACTTCGTAGTCTATTGATATTTCCTCCAGCTCTAACTTAAAGTGGAGTTTCACCCGGAAATAACATTTTTTAACCTTAGATTCATGCTCATTTTGTCTAGGGGAATCGGCTAGTTTTTTTTAGATCGAAGCTGTACTTACCGTTGTAGAGAGTGATCTTCTCCACCGCTTCCGGGTATGGGCTGCGGGACTGGGCGTTCCTATTTTGATTGACAGGCTTCCGACGGTCGCATCTATTGCGTCACGATTTTCCGAAAGTAGCCGAACGTCAGTGCGCAGGCGCCGTATAGAGCCGCACCGACATTTGGCTTCTTTCAGCTACTCGTGACGCGATGGATGCGACCATCGGAAGCCTGTCGGAAGACTGTCAATCAAAATAGGAACGCCCAGTCACGAAGACCATACCCGGAAGCGGTGGAGAAGATCGCTCTCTACAACGGTAAGTACAGCTTCGATTTTAAAACAACTAGCTGATTCCCCTTGACAAAATGAGCATCAATCTAAGGGTAAAAATGTTTTTATGGGTGAACTCCCGCTTTAAAATCCGATCGCTGTACAGGCAAGGAGCTGGGGGAAGAGTGAGGAGCAGGAGCCTGGGATTGCACTCACAATCCACCGATCGTGGTTGCAATGTTATTTGGAAATTGTATATGTGTATATATATATATATATATATATATATATATATATATATATATATACATACATATACATACACACACACACACACACACACATATGCATTTTTTTGGGGAAAATGGTGGATAGCCAACAACATGCTCTAATCCATTCCCACCCAGCGTCCCTTTAACATGGTGCCTATGCCGGGGGGGTGTCATAAATACTGCCAGATCACATAATCACCGATTTGGTTTCAACAATGAGAGAGAGCGCTCTCACCACAGAAAGTTTGGTCGCCCATGGGTACATATGTGTGGGTGTTAAAGCCCATCCTCTTTGGTGCTGCACATTTACATTTATGTGGGTGAAAAGAACATTAAATGAGTTGTAAAAGGTAAAAAAAAAATTTCTTAAATAGCTTCCTTTACCTTAGTGCAGTCCTCCTTCACTTACCTCATCCTTCCATTTTGCTTTTAAATGTCCTTATTTCTTCTCACTTCCTGTTCTTCTGTCTGTAACTCCACACAGTAATGCGAGGCTTTCTCCCTGGTGTGGAGTGTCGTGCTCGCCCCCTCCCTTGGACTACAGGAGAGTCAGGACACCCACTAACAAACAGCTTTTTTCTCTATCTGCAACGTAGAGAGCGTCCTGACTCTCCAGTAGTCCAAGGGAGGGGGCAAGCACGACACTCCACACCAGGGGAAAAGCCTCACATTACTGTGTGAAGTTACAGACAGAAGAACAGGAAGTGAGGATTTCTCAGAAGAAATAAGGACATTTAAAAGCAAAATGGAAGGATGAGGTAAGTGAAGGAGGACTGCACTAAGGTAAAGAAAGCTATTTAGGAAAAAAAATTACCTTTACAACCCCTTTAAGTAGAACACAATATTCAAATTTGTATTCCATAATAAAACTGACTGAAGCAATGGTAAACTTGAGCTTGTTCATGTAGATGTACTTTTAATAAGAATATACTACTGAGGTATATTGCACAGTTTTATTCTTTTTAGAGACTATACAAAATGTTTCTTATGACGGGAACCATACAATTTGTATCTTTTACAACCTGTCATTTAACCATTATACCAACATGCCTTTCTGTAAATATATGAAGAGAAAATTCTAAGCCATGGAAAGGAGAGCAGCAATGACCACCTTTGGTCCCCTGTATTATAATCATTTTTCTGTCCTAGAGAAAATTTGCAAAAACTAAGAACACAAATGGGTTTGTTTTGGTGGATCCCCTATTCATTTTTATTAAACAGGTGGTGTTTATTTCCACACAGAAAAGTAAATTGGGGCTCCAGCCAGAACAGTATTTAGTATTACATGGATTTCGGATGAGGTAAAACCTCTGAGATCTTTGATGGTGTCTTTTCCACAGGGATGTTGGCGTGAGGGGAAACCTTTCCAGCGGGACACAGACAACAATGAAAACTTTGTGGCAAATAATGCAACCCTCCACTAGGTTTTACGGTTTGCTTGTGCCCTGGAGGAGGTTTACCCTCACTTCTTGGCATGTCACTGAAACTGGAAGACTAAAGCACTTCAACGAAGGCATGCCAATTAAACTATTCATTATTTAAAAACATAATTTTGAAAATGGAGCTCTTTCATTTCCATGGAGTATGAAAACCCAGAGATTCCTGGTGGAGGTATATTCACATTTGTAGAGGGTCTCACTTTAATTGAAAGCTTACCTTGCTAATAAGAAACTACAAGCAGCTCAACAAGCATTTTTAAGACATGGGGGGTTGTTTACGAAAGGCAAATCCACTTTGCACTACAAGTGCACTTGGAAGTGCAGTAGCTTTAAATCTAAGGGGTGGATCTGAAATTGGGGGAAGCTCTGCTGATTATATCATCCAATCATGTGCAAGCTAAAATGCCGTTTTATTTTTCCTTGCATGTCCCCATCGGATCTACAGCAACTTTACTTCCAAGTGCACTTATAGTGCAAATTGGATTTGCCTTTTGTAAATAACCCCCCAGGTGATATAAATTCACTTTGTGTAGAACATAGCTCAAGTGTGTCTATACTGTTGTTATTGGTATGTAAGCTGTCACCAACATGTTAGCGTAGGCATCAGGAAGTGTATGTATAAATCCTCCAGTATTTTTTTTTAAAGTGGCCACTAAATGTTGGGTGGTCTAATAATTAAATATCCACATCAATTAGAACATTGGATATTGGCTCATCCATGAGCTCCACGTTTGCCATCAATGCACTGGGAGGCTTCAGTGAAGAATAGAAAGTCATGTAAAGGGGTGGAGCCAAGTTGATGTCCACATCAGAGGACCCCATGCTTAGGGTCTCCCAGTTTGACCTACAAGGTAAAAGACAATGGGGGTTATTTACTAAAGGCAAATCCACTTTGCACAACAAGTGCAAAGTGCACTTAAATTGCACTTGCTGTAGATCTGAAGGGGACATGCAAGGAAAATAAAAAACAGCATTTTAGCTTGCACATGATTGGATGATAAAATCAGCAGAGCTTCCCCTCATTTCAGATCTTTCCCTCAGATTTACAGCGACTGCACTTGTAGTGCAAAGTGGATTTGCCTTTCGTAAATAATCCCCAATATGTGCCTACACCAACATGCTGGTGCCAATCTCTAGATCACCTATTACTAAAAAAAAAAAAAAAAAAACACATGCTGAAAATGAAGATGATTGATGTCTCCAATGAATGCAAAACCAACCACAGAGGCACTCTATGACCAGCAATAAAGAGACATTGAATCAGGTCAATATACAGAATGTCCTCGCACAATTGATCCAGTGTAGAAAATAGGTAAACTCTACAATGTGTGCTACTGTTTAACTTAACATATTATTTTGTATAAGATTTACATTGACAATTATGTTATGTTCTGTTTTAAAAAAAAAGTGTCTGAAATAAGAACTGTATGTAGTGTTCTGTAGCATGGATTTCAGTGCAGGCTAAAATGGAGAGGAATCTGTTGACTGCTAGTAGCAACATAGGCAGTTCTTAATGCAGATGCATTGTTGAGAGGCCAGATGAGACCATTAACTTGAATTGAAGTTCAAACCTGTGCAAATACAATTATTATTATAATATATAAAATATATATTATAAAATATCTTTTGAAAATGTAACTTTAGTTACATATTAAGGTAAAACCAAACTGTAGTAAAATAACCTTCCTTCCAGACAATGCCCCACTTGAGAGAAGACTTGCATTTGGAAATTAGGAATACCTTTTGCAGGCGTTGTAGGTGTAAACAGATAAATACAAATAATGTTCACTTGTGTGGAGGTCATTTCACCATACAAAACTCCACATGCCTTTTCCACTGATCCCCATATTAAGTTCATCTTAAGGCTACTTTCACACTGAGGTGCGTTGCAGGCGATATACCGCTAAAAATAGCGCCTGCAAAGTGCCCTGAAAGAGCCTCACCTTTCACGCCAGTGTGAAAGCCAGAGGGCTTTCACACTGGAGCGGTGTGCTGACAGGATGCATCTTTGAGGTGCTGTAGGAGCGGCGAATACACCGCTCCTAAATCACCCCTGCCCATTAAAATCAATGGGCATCGCCTTGCGGGCAGTTTTAACCCTTTTTCGGTCGCTAGCAGGGGTTAAAAGTGCCCCACCAGCGGCCAAAAAGCGCCGCAAAAACGATGGTAAAGCGCTGCTAAAAATAGCAGCACTTTACTGCTGACGGTGCAACAACTCGGTATGAAAGTCGCCTAAACCTCTTGGCGCCAGCGCCTCCCATTAAGAGGTTATGATGCCAGGAGGCGGTTTAAGATCACATGACCACCGTGATTAGCTGTCACGTGGTCTGAAAACTCGGTTAGTTGATGGTAACTGTGCTGGGCGCACGCTCTCAGCACAAGTGCATAGGCAGGAATTAACGCAAATATGTGGCCCCTCGGCGCTAAGGACCAGGCACCAAGGGCTATGTACGGCCAGCGCCAAGGGGTTAAACAAAAAAATGAAAAGGGGAAATAACTCCAAAAATCCTGGACACTCTTCTGGATTTCCCCTACACATAGTGGCAGTGATGCCCCATGCTGCCAATGTAGTGGTCTATAGATTAACATACAGCCCTTGAGCATCCATCATATTACACGCAATGGTAAACGCTTATTGGTTAGAACAGCCATGTGACCATGCTGACCAATGAGCAAAGCATCTGAGGCTTCCTCTACCAGTAAAGGTAGTAGTAAGAGTACTTTTCATTGGTGGTCAATGCAGTCACATGGTTGCACTGATTAACCACTTAAGGACCAGCCCATGTACATATACGTCCACAATATGGCACGTACAGGCACATGGGCGTATGGGTACGTCCTCGCCTATTAGCGGGTGGGGGGTCCGATCGGGACCCCCCCCGCTACATGCGGCGGTCGGGTCCGCTCGGGGAGCGATCCGGGACCACGGCGCGGCTATTTGTTTATAGCCGCTCCGTCGCGATCGCTCCCCGGAGCTGAAGAACGAGGAGAGCCGTGTGTAAACACGGCTTCCCCGTCCTTCACTATGGCGGCGCATCGATCGCGTCATTCCCTTTATAGGGAAGACACGATCGATGACGTCATTCCTACAGCCACACCCCCAAACAGTTGTAAACACATACTAGGTGCACCCTAACTCCTACAGCGCCACCTGTGGTTAACTCCCAAACTGCAACTGTCATTTTCACAATAAAGAATGCAATTTAAATGCATTTTTTGCTGTGAAAATGACAATGGTCCCAAAAATGTGTCAAAATTGTCCGAAGTGTCCGCCATAATGTCGCAGTCACGAAAAAAATTGCTGATCGCCGCCATTAGTAGTAAAAAAAAAATAAAAAATAAAAATGCAATAAAACTATCCCCTATTTTGTAAACACTATAAATTTTGCGCAAACCAATCGATAAACGCTTATTGCGATTTTTTTTACTAAAAATAGGTAGAAGAATACGTATTGGCCTAAACTGAGGAAAAAAAATGTTTTTATATATGTTTTTGGGGGATATTTATTACAGCAAAAAGTAAAAAATATTGCTTTTTTTTCAAAATTGTCGCTCTATTTTTGTTTATAGCGCAAAAACTAAAAACCGCAGATGTGATCAAATACCACCAAAAGAAAGCTCTATTTGTGGGGAAAAAAGGACGCCAATTTTGTTTGGGAGCCACGTCGCACGACCGCGCAATTGTCTGTTAAAGCGACGCAGTCCCGAACTGTAAAAACACCTTGGGTCTTTAGGCTGCATATTGGTCCGGGGCTTAAGTGGTTAAGCGATAGCCATTGGCAGCATTAGGCTTGATACTGACTCCAGGCCTGTACACTGGCAGCACAGGGCATCACGACTGCTATGTGCAGTAGAATGCAGAGGGATAACCAGGATATTTGAACTAGTCCATATTTTCATTTACGTGAACGTGCCCTTTAAAATGATCAGCTCTATTGCAGTGTTGTTGATCAAACTGAATGGTAATATTCTAGGCACCGGTCTTGAGTATGCGTTTGTAGTCTAGCCATGCAACTGGCCAAATAACTAGATCCATTTTTTTTATCGTCCCTCCCCTAAAAAGGTACTAGTTAAACGAAAAAGGTACTAATTTGGGTATCAATATACCAATCCTGTTTTACAGGTTATATAAATTAAAGCAAGTTTACATGTTAAACATTCACAGTGTTAATAATAATAATAATCTGAAAAAAATAACGCACCAGCAAAGTCACATTTTTAGCTAAAAGTGACTACATAAAAGTCAATATAATATCAAGTCTGAACAGAAAAGCTGTAAAGCGATTGAGGTCCTCTTAAATATCTTCTGTACACATTGCACAAATCTCACAGTAACGTGGTCCTCTGATACTGTACACAACTCACTCCTTGAGCAACGTCACTAAATAAACCATAGAAAAGTCATGTAAACAACGCAGATGTCCAGCAGCTGGGCAGTAACATTCATAGATGGTGTTTTTCAAGTCTTGTCCTCTAGGGGGAGTCATAAGAGAGCCGTTATAGCAGTCTGGTTTATGGGCTTTAAGCAGTCTCTTGGGGAAGAGTAGCCTTCTGCCGCTAGTGTGCAGTATTGCGGCTTCTGGTAATCGCCACAGTCTGCCGCAGCCCAAGTACTATGGGCTTTAGGCCTGTCGTAGTCACACTCCTCTATGTGTATCCTGTTGGGTGTTTGGTAGTCCCCTCCACTGTCTTCTGCACTGGATGAGATGGAAAAGCTGACACCAGAGAAGGAGTGCTTGCGGTCCAGTGCCACCGCAGGGACGTTGTAACCACACTCTGGTGAGAAGGTATGGTCCCGCATGACATGGCGTTCTATAATTGGGGTGGCATACTCCGGCTCTGGGTACGTCAGCGGCAGTGCGTATTCATTGGTCCTGAGAGGGCAATCATAGTGGTTCTCCCTTTCTAGGCTGCCGTTATTGGCATCTGTGTCCATGGGCTTGAATGTGGATCCTTTCCTCGTCACTGTGCCAGTGCCAATCATGAGGGACTGCTCAAAATCTATGTAAAGAAAGGAGATACAGAATAATACAATTAAATCTGAAAAATCTGTAGGAATATTAACTTTGAAAAGCTTCCATGAAAAGAGATTTTGTAGAGAAGTAAACAATGGGGTAGATTCACGTAGGGGTGCGCAATGATACGGCGGCGCATCGTATTTACGCTACGCCGCCGTAACTTACAGGAGCAAGTGCAGTATTCACAAAGCTCTTGCTCCGTAAGTTGCGGCGGCGTAGCGTAAATGGGGCCGGCGTAAGCGCGCGTAATTCAAATGTGGAAGGGGGGAGTGTTTTATGTAAATGTGGGATGACCTGACGTGATTGACGCATGCGCCATCCGTGTACATATCCCAGTGTGCATTGCTTCCAAGTACGGCGCAGCGACGTATTGGTTTCGACTTGAACGTAAATTACGTCCAGCCCTATTCGCGAACGACTTACGCAAACGACGTAAAAAATTAAAATTTCGAAGCGGGAACGACGTCCATACTTAACATTGGCTGCGCCTCCTAATAGCAGGAACAACCTTACGCAGAAAAAGCCTAACGTAAACGCCGTAAAAATACATTGCGACAGGCGTACGTACGTTTGTGATTTGGTGTATCTAGGTAATTAGCATATTCTACGCCGACAACAACGGAAGCGCCCCTAGCGGCCAGCGTCAGAATGCACCCTAAGATACCATGGCGTATCTTAGGCAAATGTCGGCGTATCTAGCTTTCTGAATACAGAAAGTAGATACGCCGCGTAAATTCAAATCTGCGCCGGCGTATCTATGGATACGCCGGCGTAAATTCTATCTGAATCTACCCCAAAGGTTAGATTGAAGGTAAACATACTAGGAAAAGATGTGCATTTTTTTTTTATCTTTTTATTTTTATTGCTTTTTTCAAGTGTCCACCATTTTGTCCCATTTCCTGTGAACTTTGCTGGGACATTAGACAGTCTATGGTGCTAGTCAGACGTCCATCAATTGTGTACAAACTCCAAGAGAATGCCACAGATTCAGGTTACATGCTGCTTGTTTATTCTGCATTTAATTTTTTTCTAATTTGAGGTCAAAAGCTAGCATCAGTTTTGGTTTTAACACTTTTCAAAACAGGCGATTGTACAAATCCATCCGTTTACCTGGAGATACAATGTGATCAGTTTTACATTCTGTGTGTGCCCCCTGCAATGTGCTTTAGTTTTGTATACCCATTCCCTGTTCTTTTAAGCATGCTGCCACTAGGTGGCACTATAGTAAAGGAAATGCATGTTTCTTTAACTACAAGGAAACCTGTGGGAACGGCAATATGGGAGCTCTTTTTATTTTATATCCAACATTGTATCAGAGTTTAGATACCAAAGCAATTACCGGTACCTATAGTTTGGTTGTTCAAGTGTGGACTAAAACAAAACACAAGAGGCAAGCACTTTCTTATAGGATATTAAAACCCAAGAACAAAATGTAATATATTGCAGCTTGCCAGCCTTCACATATGGTGGGTACATTAGTTGTCTTTTTTTCAAGCCAAGTACATTTTCTGCAAGTACAGGGAAAATCCCTTTGATCCTGCTAGAAATCCAGTGTGCTTTGCCAGGTTCTGTTCACTAAACTGAAATCACAGACAATGTTATCAGCCTTCTTAGCCGTCTTCTGTGAACTACAGAACACCTACACCCTATTTAATGGAAATGAGGAGAGAAGAGAAGGGGTCTGTTGTACTAATCATTAGAGCAGCCAACGCTGCTCCTCTCCTGGACAGGAAGGGTTTTACTGGCAGGATCACTGCATAGAAATAAGAGGAAAAGCCTGAAAAAAGAAAACAAAGGCAGCCACATTTAAGAACTGGCAAGCTGTCACATATTTAGTTTCGCTTAAGCTATGCTTTAACCCTTCTGCAAACAGACAATTCTGTGTGTTATTTTAAACACAAATTTCTTATTTTTTTAATTAAGCCTGGTTCACACTAGCAGACTTCAAAGTCATGCAATTTTCAGTGCGCCTTTAGAGTTAGACTTTTATTTGACCTTTACACACACACTGGCACTAAAGCCGTATCAAAGTAGTGCAGGGACCTTTTCTGAAGTCCCAGCGACTTTAGTCAGCTCAATTTGAACAGCTCTCACAGAGATACATGGCATTTCACATTTCCTGGGATTTTGGGTCTCACAAGTTGGATCCTAAGTCGCAGGAGTGTGAACCGAGCCTTAGGCCTGAAGATTGGTTAAAACCCCCAAACATTATATATTTTTTTCTAACAGCAGACACCCTGGAGAATAAAACAATGGAACTTCCGCTTTAAGCATTTCTGACCCCTGACGGGCCACATTTGGCATGTCTTTCTATGGAAATGGGGGGGGGGGGGGGAGTGGGAACCTAGTTTTGTCAGGTACCCAGCTCCTACTTCTGTTCCAGCCACCTAGGTGACTTGAGTGGAAGTTCTCCTTATCCCTCCCTCTCTGCGATCTGGGATAGGCTGCCTATCCCAGACGACGTCCTTTTGATGACGAGACGCGTAGGTGTGGCCAGCTGATACGACATCACGCCTCTTTACACGGAGTCACACTGACACAGAGCTTAGCAGACAGGAGAAGCCTCGAGGAGACGCCACGTCCCTTCATGCCATATCCACCGCAAATTTGAAACAGCTTCACTGTAAGTGCAATACTTTTGGCAGATTAAATTTTGTTAAGCAGTATTATGCTATGGAGTCTTTGTTTTCCATCTCTTGAGACATTAAGAAACCACCTTGAGCCTACCAACCATCTACAGAGAGTCTTTTGGGAAACTTTAAAACCTTTGTGCCTAGAGAGACCGCTGTGATAGCGGTCATCTATCTTTGGTAAGGAGACTAAAATACCACTGTTTGGGTGTTCTATTGGTGGAAGAAGATCCCTTTCTCACAATATTCAACTTTTTGCACCGTTATGAATTACACTATAAGTTTTTCTTCATGGTTTATTGATTCAATCACCAATGTGGGACTATATATTCATTTTTAAGCATTTTTCTTTTCATCGCCAGTTGCTTTGAATGCATCTTAATACATGTATACACTATACCTATGTTCACTTATTAGGTTTGTCACGGTTCATTTGTTTAGCGCTGTATATTACCCAATTTTTTGTTAAATTATAAAAGGTGAGGTCACACAGACTAGATAGATATCCAACATGTCAAGCTTCACCCCTTCCCGCCGACTGTATGCAAATTTCTTTCTTGGTTGAAGGGGTTATACGGGGGTAATGCCTGCTGCTGAAGTCATCACCCTGGTACTGTTTTTTTTTAGAGCCAGCGGTTGGCTTTTTAGTGATAACAACCAATGCGGCTAAAAAGCAGATCGGCTGTTATCCCAAGGAGTGGGAGGGGATGTCCCCTCTCCCATTCTACAGGGAGGCCCGAGTGACCAACCCATACGTCTGGCGGCTGACCGAAGACCCGACTGAAGCCGGAATCCGCTCTGATCAGGTGTCCTATCTAGTAACCCGGAAGCGATGTCATGACATCACTTCCAGTTTACTCGGCTGCCAATGTCGCCGATTTTTTTAAATCCCTAGTATTCCAAAATGCTGATTTTGGTGTTTTGAATACTTTTAAGTGCAAAGGAGGGATTTGGGGTCATATAAACCCCAGATCCCTCCATAAAAAGGTACCCGTCACTGACTATTGTCGTCACAAGGGATGTTTAAATTATCAGAATTCTTGCCGCACAGAAGCGAACGCATAAGCAAGTCGCACCTGACATGCTAGATATCACTGCGATTGTTAGAGTGAGAGCAATAATTCCAGCACTAGACCTCCTCTAACCCTAAACTGGTAACCAGTAGAAATTTTTAAAGTGCCAACTATGGAGATTTTTAAGTACTGTAGTTTGTCACCATTGCATGAGGGTGCGTAATTTGAAAGCATGACATGTTAGGTATCCATTTACTCGGCGTAACATCATCTTTCACATTATACCAAACAATTGGGCTAACTTTACTGTTTTTTTTTTTTTATTCATGAAAGTGTCCTCAATCCACAAAAATTGCATATGAAAGACCGCTGCGAAAATACTGTGTGACAAAAAAAAATTGCAACGCTCACCATTTTATGCTTTAGGGTCTCTGCTAAAAATAAATACACACACACACACACACACACACACACACACACACACACACATTATATATATATATATATATATATATATATATATATATATATATATATATATATTATATATATAATATGTTTGGGGGTTCCAAGTAAATTGTCTAGCAAAAAAATACTGATTTTAACTTGTGAGGAGCAAACATCAAAAATAGGCATAAAACTGTGCGCGCCTGAAAAACACTGCCAAACTTTAGTACCCTATACAGAATATGCAACGCTTTAAAAGCTCCCATCAGTCATCACTTTAGAGTTAACTGTAAATTTTGATCATAGAATTATTGCTTAAACTCGGTTGTGCACAATGATATGTACCTTGTAGCACAAAACTTTTTGTATGTTTGTGTGTGCACATAAGTGGGGACAATTCTGGGGGTCACAGAAAGCCTACAGTCCATTTGTGGAGTGTGCACACACTCCTGGCCTTCTGTAGCAGCTGGGAGTGTGTAAAACTCCCCCCTGCCTAGGGTGACCACGTGTCCCAGATTTCCCAGAACAGTTCCACATTTTGAAGGTTTGTCCCGAGTCCCGGGCACCTTCATTCCGGGACAATATAGTGTCCTGAAATGAAACTGACACAGAGGACAGCAGATGAGCTGGCAGCAAAGGACAGATGACAACCTCGGACAGATGGAATTTTCTTAGATCTCAGGGGTTCATGCTGGGACTTGTATAGTCCTTCACTTCTGGGGGATGCTTCTTACCCTAGGTGGTTATTGCAAACAATGCAAGATCCTATGCATTACACCATGACACACGGTTTGTGATCGCAATGATGCAAGAGTGTAATAAATGCATTTTTGTTTTTATTAATTCAATGTTGGTGCATGCATTTAATTTTTTTTTAAATGGACTATGCCTTTAAGCCCAGTGGATAATTGGTAATTAAGCCCCTGTTCTTACTATGTAACACAAGTGGAAGCAGAATAAGCTACAGAACAGAAACGCTGTATGTATTAGCATGTAGGGTGTGTACTTCAGCTCACTACACACATTTAAAATACACAGTATACTTGGGCATGAATAAAAAATACACAGTATACTTGGACATGAATAAAAAATACACAGTATACTTGGGCATGAATAAAAAATACACAGTATACTTGGGCATGAATGGGAGGCTAATCAAATCAGTGCCATGTAGGGAGTGTTTGATGTTTGCTTCTTACCTTCTGTGTCACACTTGACAAAGTCAAACTTCTGCATCACGTCTTTGTCATTGCAGTAGCTGATGGTAAACTCTGTTGACTGTTGTCTCATAATGGGCTGTTCGAGTTGTTTCCAGCACCCTGCACCATAGGACATTCGTTATACACTTTTTACACATTTTAATAGAATCCTAGGAAAACAAAAGCCGTCAACTTACCACCTTTTTGTTCCTCAGTTTTGTAAGCTTCTGTTTTCAATCTATTCCTGTAAGACAAATAAATGCAACATTTAAAATACTATTCTAAGAAAACAAACATGCATTTGCAATGAATCCATACTTAATGGTGCTGACAGCTTAGTGGCAGTATCTTTAGGCAGACAGGAGGATTTGGCATTGCTATTTCTGTAGCAGAATGAGGCAAGTATACAAAACAAGGGGTTGGTTTAGTGTTAGGACATAGCTTAAGCTTACATCAGGTTATGTTATGGTTGGAAACCATGGGAATTTTGTTAAAGGGTTAGGCTTAAATTAGAACAAAAAGCAAAACTTTTTTCTTCAATTTGGACGTCAGTTTTTTATTTCCCACAAGGAAGATGTCCCTTTGCTTCCTGTCCCATAGTCGAAAGACATAGTGAGAAGAAATCGCTCCAAAGTAAAGGGAATCCCTGGCTGTCACCAGTACTAGTGTCCCCACTGAAACACACCCCCTCTAGTCCTGTTCTGGAGACAATCCAAAATGTAGGATTTTCTTTCACTTTAGGTGATAATGGTAAACATAACAAATAGTGAGGGTGAATCTCCCCAACGGGGACAAAGACATCAATAAAAACCTGACAGATGTTAAAAATCTCTTTACTTTATCCAAAACCCCAAAAAAAAGGGTTGCCTTTAGTTAG
Organism: Rana temporaria; assembly: GCF_905171775.1. Taxonomy (NCBI): domain Eukaryota; kingdom Metazoa; phylum Chordata; class Amphibia; order Anura; family Ranidae; genus Rana; species Rana temporaria. Next base: position 273,077,970 of record NC_053492.1, on the reverse strand, counting down.
ACTTTAAATGTTTTAGTCTTACTTTAGGTTTTAAGGCGAGAAGGTGAAGGTTGAGTGGTAGGGTCAGGAGTTACATTTTGGAATGTCCTGGACGCAACAAACTAGAACATTGCTATGAACAAAGGTACGAAGTATGCAGGTTGTGGTATAAGGCCAAATCCTGCTTTTAAATGCATTTTTGAAGTTATTGACAGTCATGCTGTTTAATCGTACAACAGGATTTAACCTTCATGGCTGTCACAGAAAAGTATTTCAATAGAGAACTCTTAAAGGAGTTCTCTGACCTAAAACTTTTAACCCCCGCTGTGCCCGGGCTGTAAAAATATACAAAATAAACTGTCACTTACCTGCCTACGATCCCCCGTTGTTCCGATATCGCCGTCCCGTTCTCCGGTCCCGGTCTCTTCCGCTTCCTGTGTGTCGGTGACTCATAGTGCGCTCAGCCTATCAGCGGCCGCGACGGGACATTGCTGCGGCCACTGATAGGCTGAGCGCACTATGAGTCACCGACACACAGGAAGCGGAAGGGGCCCGGGACCGGAGAACGGGACGGCGATATCGGAACAACGGGGGATCGTAGGCAGGTAAGTGACAGTTTATTTTGTATATTTTTACAGCCCGGGCACAGCGGGGGTTAAAAGTTTTAGGTCAGAGAACTCCTTTAAATACAAACATTGCCTAAGGGACTTTGGAAGTGTTCATTTTGAATATTATCTGAAGTGGTGAACATTTGCTTCATTTTATTAACAAACAATGTACTGACTTGCTTTTGTTTGGTGCAACTCTTCAAAGTCACTTGGGAAATATTTGTATTTTTTATAGTTCTTATATTTAAGGACTGAGCTGCACCCATATGCATGGCACTGTAACCTTTTGCATTGTGCATATAGTATTTCAATAATCTCTTACCCCCACCTGTGGTACCTTGGCGAGGGTGGCGACTCATTCCTTCCAGTAAGATCCAGAGGAATGCAGAACAGCCCAAATCTCACAGGAAGACATATAACATGGATTGTCTTCTCACAAGATTTGGCCTAGTCTATGCAATGCAAGGTATGCATTAAAAAGGATTTTCATAGACTAATCCGGAGATTGTAGCCTATCCAGTATTTTATTGGTTCTTTGATCAGAAATGATTCCTGTTCAGACTCCCATCTCCATGACAAGATTCAAAACATGGGAGATATGGCAACATACTTATATCATAAAATCTATTTAAAAACATAAGACCAAAATTCTTGCCAACAATAAATAGAGATAGGTGGCTAGGAACTGATGAGACAGAATGCAATTTTATATGTTCCACGATCAACTGTGATAGAACCAGTGACGAGAACAACCACCTACACAAAAAAATCTGCAGAATTAGATAGAACATTGCCCAGTACAGACTATATACCTAATAAAATAAAAGATGTATATGGGTATGAAACTACAGATTCCAACCAGTGTTAGGAGAACCTACCTTCGTGTTATGCATATACAGATCCCAGATACAATTAAACACAGCACCAGCACCACTGCGATGAGGACAACAATGAGTTTCCACCCTAAATTGGAAACAAGGAAAGCATTTATTTTTTTGAATAAATCTTGCTGGATAAATTATGAAGTTCGCTAAAGGTCATATTTCTTATGAAACCATCCCGTTTCAAAAAGAGATGCATACCAAAGTCATTTTCCTCTGAAGGAACTGGCTCGGTGATGTTCTCTTCCTCTTTTACTGGGGTTTTGGCCCTCTTCTCGTTTGGCTTCTTCCACATAGGGTGTGTGGATGAGTTGTGAGCTGTGAAGGAAAAAACATGGATGAGCTGTGAGAACTAATGCATTCCTGCACCTACTGGTCATGGGTAAAGTCCAGTGTCAGGGAAGAATTGTGAGAAGAACTGTCAAATATGTCAATATCCAATACGGCCGCGCTACTTTGCGCACGCGCATTAGCAGACGGCATGCAGTGGCGAATCTTCCTATGCAACGGCGCACCAGCGTGCCAATTGCCAGTGTTCACTGGCCTATATAAGCACACCAGTGGCTCTTAGAAATTGCTGGATTATCGTCAGCCTTGTATCCTGTGTTCCTGTGCCTTGTGCTTTTGCTTGATTACCTGTTACCAACCCAGCTTATCCCTGACCTGCTCCTCTCCTTGCTCTGAGCTCTGCTTGCTTCATGGACCTGCTCCTGCCTATTCCAGATTGACATCTTGTGTTTGACCCTGGGCTTGATCTTGACTACGCTCCTGACTGACTTCCTGTGTTTAACCCCTGGCCTGGCTTCTGACCTTGCTCCTGCTTTACCCATCTGTCAAGATCCACCAGCACCTGCAGTGTTTTCTTGCATCTGGAATCATGAGGCAGCTTCATCTTCAGGCAACCTGTGCATCTTTGGGCATAGTACCCTCTTTCATCACCTTCAGGGGTACTCTGCACTCAGCCGCAAGGGGAGCCCTTTCGTCACCCCAGCCTTCAGTCTTGTACATGATACCTACTTAAAGCGGAGGTCCGGTTTAAAATAAATAAATAAAAAAATTAAAAGTCAGCAGCTACTAACACTATTAGCTGTTGACTTTTAATAAGGACACTTACCTGTCCAGGGTGCCTTCCAAAGATTGGAAGATCTGCAATACCTTTTGTTTGAATGCATCTGGAATGTATTTAGCTGGCTTAAACTGAAAGTTCAGTTGAGCTTTAAGGTGTTACTAGCAAACATAGCCTAAAGCTGGTCATAGATGGCTCGAATCATGTATGGGCAAGCTGATTTTATCCAAGTCTGATGGATCGACTTGGGTACAACCAGCATGCCAAATTTTTAATATGATTATAGCCACTGGCAATAATCACTGTGTTCTCCCAGCAGGGATGGCTCCCAGCATCCCCACTGCTGATAGAACACAGTAGCACCACGGGAGAAATTCCCCCATCAGCGCTGACTGTGTTGATTTTCTTTCCGACAACCACAGGTTGCCCCATCTATGGCCTGCTTAAAATACTTAGGAATAAGACTACAGGGAAGATACCAGTAATGTTTATTTTAAAGATGACTTATTCTGTATTGTATTGCTGCCACTTCTGCTCTACAAAATATGCAGACCTGTCCACCTATTCCTATCTATGAATACTTTTCATTTAAATTGGATGTAGTGGCTTTCTGTATAGTATTCCATACAGAACAATGCAGTTTAAGTGATGTTTCTTGCACTTACACTGTGTAAGAGCGCATCCTATAAGTTCCACTTTCATAGCAATCCTTTGGTTCCAGGTTCGAGGTATTATACGGAGAGCTCGTGCCACAACAGGAGGGATTAAGTTGTTACGAGTCTGATCTTGATAGTCCGAGTTCCCCTCCAATACCTATAGAACAGTACAATACATACACTTTACTTCACTATAGAATAAACTTAGTCACACAAGTCATTACAATATAAAGATTATACAAAGGATGCATTGTGAGTTTAGAGAGCCACTTGAACCATTTTCCCAGATAAAGTGATAGTTCTGTGTGTTTTGTCTTTAGCAAATCTGTCAGATTTTTCTCTTGTATTCAGCAGAGACAAATCTGAGGGGTTGCATCTGACAACATAGTATTTGTGCTTTACACATTCTTATGCGAGACCCAAACTAGGTTTGAAAGCATAAAACAAATTTAGAAATAAATGTAAAGTAGGGATTTTCATGTAACGGCATGCATTTTAAAGTGAATCCAAATCCACTGGTAGTCTGGTACATATTGTGTATTGTCAGTTCTGAAGGACCACGATGCTTGGTGCTGTAGATCAAGGTCTACTGCACTGGGGGGGGGAAGGTCGACAAATGTTAGGATGACCACACACACTCAAATTATTAGTCATCATATGGATACAAATTTTTCCACCATAGTAAGCTCATACAGAAATACATACGTTATACAACTATTAAGGCTCGTTTTCACTGCTGCTCCTTTAAAAATAAATCTGTATTAACTCCCTAAATGACACATTACCAAGCTGCAACCATGTGCACTGCATGTGTTCGCATGTTTACATGTACCTGTGTTTACGTGCGTTTAGACACATTCAGAGTATCTAATCTGCCCCCAAATGCACAAAATGTTATCTTCGCTAAACAATTAAACTGAACAAACGTAAAACGCAGATAAAACACACAGGGCTTATTTGTTTTTTGCAGTCTAGCTGGTAAATGCGCTGAGATTTTAATTTTTTTTCAATAATGCATGCTTTTATTTGCATCTAAAAATGTCCTACAAATGAATATAAATTGATATAATTGCATACAAATCATTGCCCACGTGGATGAGGCTTTACTGATGGCTAGGTAAGGTGCTAAACAATCACTGGGTGCCATATTAATAGTCTTGTAATGCTGTACACAGGCAACATAAGTACAATTACCCTTTCTTCATTGTTTATTGCTCCCTTGTAAGTCCTCCACTTCAATCCATCTCTTGTAAAGCTGATTATATAGGATTTCACATAAAAGTTAAAGTTCGGCAAGGTGGATCCTGTAGTGACAATACCTGAAGCAAACCAATGGAAAGCCATGCGTTTTAGTGAGAAAATACCAAAAGAAAAAAAAAGTCTGGTTTTAATTTCCAATAAGTGGTCTTTTAGAAATGGGCATCTAACAGAATCAAATATATCAATGTCTAATGTTTTCTGTGCTGTGAATTACATCACAGGAGATCCAAAAAACAGCCGAAGAAAAATGTATGTATAGTCAAAGTGATTCATTTAAAAAGAGTAGGGAAGGGTTACAATTACAACCCTTATCAGTTTCTCTTTTTCGCGGTCTGTGTACTATTGGGGAAATTTCCCTTCCCTTACCTCCCAAAGTTGTCCCTTAAACATTTTGGATTTTCTTTTTTTTGTTTAGATGACAATGTGCATCAGTAAAAATAGAAGAATGAATTTCCATAATAAGTGCAGAGACAGCCATATTTACCTCATCCCCACTATCTAAAAATACTAATAATTAAAAAAACATTTTATTTGCCTAAATATACACTTTAAAGTGGTAATAAACTCTGGTATAAAAAAAAAAAAAAAAAAAATCTTGCATACTGAAAAACGTACCTTGAAACAAAGCCCTCACCGCTGACAGAGCTGCCATCTTCACCTGGTCTTTCGTCTGGGCTTGCGACCGCTTGAATAGCCATGGCACAGAGCTCTGAAGGGATGGCATGAGTATGCTGACCCTTCAGAGTGCATGCGTCGGTAACATCAGCTGCAGCAAAAGGGAGTATCTCCTAAACGGTGCACGTTTAGGAGATATTCACTGTACCCACAGGTAAGGCTATTAGCCCTTACCTGTAGGTACAACTAAAAAAGTGTCGTTTACTACCACTTTCATAAAGTGCACTACACAAACGCTAATCCTCACTGAAGCATCCCAAGTTCAGTCAGGAAACAGCAAGGTTCATGTTTATATTTTCCTAATTTTCAGTAGTTCAAAAGAAAGTTACATTTGATAAATTAAAATATTCTTACCAGTTATTTTCCTCTTGTCTCCCAGGTCTATTTCTAGCCATTCACGGTCAGACTGATGACTGGAAGCCCAGGATACCCCCTGTGTATTAGGTAGGGCCTTTCCCGGGGACCAGACTGTTGTCTCTCCATTCTCACTTCTCCATTCCCAGGATGAGGTAGCTGAAAATTTCTCTTCTCCATTCCCTGCAGTCAATGAAGTGCTGCAGTCTAAAAAAAATAATAATAATTATGTATGAATTTGATTAAGAAGATCTATAGACATGTTAAAAACACGTCCATTCCTCTCACTGAATAACAAACCTTACAAAAGTTATCCAAGGAAAGAATGAGCAGTGCTACCTTCAATTTGTATAATGATTAGTGCTTAAGGCAGCAGTTTACATATTGCTCTATCCTAGTAAAAAAGGAGCAACTCCACCTGGATCCTGATGTACTGAATAAGCCACAGGTTTGTTTTAGGTCTTGATATTTAAACAAAGATCTTCCTGTCATAATTCCAGGCTCTCCTCCTTCCCACCTATGAGTTTTAGGATACATAAAATGGGGTGGGGCAAGTAGGATTTTTCCGGTACCGCCATGAGACATTACGACTTTTACAACACAATTACCTTTTATTTCACATAGCGTCAACATTACAGTAAAAAAAATAATTCAAAATACATAAGTTCCTCTTTCCTGTCGGTTAGCTGCACTTAGCCATAGACTCTGATTATATTCTGCGGGTTTGGTGCGCTGAAATTTTCACTTAGGGGTGTACTCACTTTTGTTGCCAGCAGTTTAGACATAAGTGGCTGTGTGTTGAGTTATTTTGAGAGGACAGCAAATTTACACTGTTATACAAGCTGTACACTCACTACTTTACATTGTAGCAAAGTGAAATTTCCTCAGTGTTGTCGTCACATGAAAATAAATAAAATATTTACAAAAATGTGAGGGGTGCACTTATTTTTGTGAGATACTGCAAGTACACCGTTTGCTGACCATGATTCAGTTTTTGAGGTAAAGATCCTTCATACCAATGTCTCTAATAACTATAGGATATGTGAGATAATTGCTATTGATTCTATCATGTTGAGAGTTTGACTATCCACACAATCATGTGATCCCTGGAGGTATCCTTAGCTATAAATGACTCCCAATAGAGGCACCTAAAGGAACTTATGTATTTTAAATGAATTTTTATACTGCAATGTTAAATCTATGTGAAATAAAACGTAATTGTTTTTAAAAGTCGTGTAATGTCCCACGACGGTACAGAAAAAGTCAGTAGGTTGGAAAAAACCTAGCACTACGTTTAAAGCGGTGGTTCACCCTGCTGAACAACATTTCAGCATACAATTCGGCATCGTAGCGCGAGCTACAGTATGCCGGTCTTACATTTTTTATCCCCGTACTCACTGTTTAATCGTACCTAGACGATTCTGTCTGCCGCGGGGAATGGGCGTTCCTAGCAAGAGGGAGGGTGATTGACGGCCGACTCTGGCACGTCACGCTCCCCGAAGACAGCCGGAGTAGGTCTCGGCTCTTCACGGCGCCTGCGCACAGGCTATGCGCAGGCGCCGTGAAGAGCCAAGCCTATTTCGGCTATTTCCGGAGAAGCGTGGCGCGCCAGAGCCGGCCGTCAATCACTTTCCGTCTGGATTGGAACGCCCATTCCCCGTGGGCAGTCGGAATCGTCTTTTTTTTTTTTTTAATAGGGTGAACCCCCGCTTTAAGTGGGACACAGTGAATTATATACATAGCTTGGGTACGGGTAATTGCAATGGACCATGTTCCACCAAGTTGCAAAAAAAGGTCTGCATCACCATCGCAGTTCATCACCATCAGGCTATATCTTAGCCAGGACATGCACTGGACATGGAATGGACAATGAACAAAACTGTACACTGTGAGAACAAAGTTGTGAAAAGCAGACACCTGACAAACAAGCCCTTGTATAATAACAAATCATCAAGAGACAATGCTGAGAGTTTTCACATTTTCCTAACATCCCATTTCATTTGGTCTTCCATCATGTTCAGTGAAAGCAAGCTAATCAGCAATAGAAGTAATTATTTCTCCTTCTGTCTCCCAGTAACAGTATGTATTTATACACTATTGGCAGGGGCTTCCCTGCAGGCAGACTCAACATGTGGAATTTGTACAACCTTCACTCATTGCCTCAACAAGCTAGATATTTACTGAACAGCTGCAGGATCATTCTAACCCCAGGTGACTACTAGCTGGAACGCTGTCAGCGATCCACATAAACATTTTATTCTGCACTGTGTAAATGCTTTGCGGATAGAGCCTGCTAATGAAGCTCACTTTTAGATCTTTTCATCACAAATCTAAAGTAGCCATTTAGACTACATTTTCATATTTGTTAAAAAAACCATGTACTATGGCTGCATATTTACAATGTTCCTTAACGAGGCCCTGTTGGCAGACAATTTATTTAAATCCTTACAGGAGCATAAATGTGTACTTATTGTAATTTATGCATGTTAATTACCTTGTAAAGACTTCTCTTGTGTAGATATTCAAAAGCCCTGAAACTACTGCTGGGCACTGCCATCTTGGATTTGATTTCAGCAGTCCCAGAGCCATCACTCAATTGACACTCGTCAGTGGTGGCCCGTCCATAGGGGGCGCCGCCCCTCTAATCAATGCACCCGGCCCCTAAACTACATGCAGGGTGCCGGACGCATGGATTCCAATGTTTTTTTTTTCTTAAGCATGTGATTAGAGCCTGATGCCGCGTACACACCATCACTTTATGTGATGAAAAAAAAAAAAAAAATTTAAAACGTCAATTTAAATGACCGTGTGTGGGGGGAAAACGTAATTTTATGTCTTGTGAAAAACAAAAAAAAAAAATTGAAGCATGCTTCAATTTTATGTCGTTTTTCAAAACGTCGGGTTTTGTTTCACAGAAATTGACCGTGTGTAGCAAAAAACAACGTTTAAAACAACGTTTTTACCCCCGCGCATGCCCAGAAGCTACTTATGAAGCAAGCTTCAATGGAAAAAAGTGGTGAATGTAACCTCGCTTTGCTAGAGCATTGTGAAAAAACGATGGTGTGTAGGCAACTTCGTCTTTGAAAATTGAAGTTTCAAAAACGTCGTTTTTTACTTCACAGAAAATGTCGTTTTTTTCATCACATAAAGTGATGGTGTGTATGCGGCATGAGGCTCCAATTGGCTACAAAAAAGGGTGGGCTTGGGGCACAGAACACTGCGCCCAGAGCCCACCCAGTTGTGTGACTATAGCATTGTCTTCCTAGTTTTTTCTCCCGGGCCAATCATAAAGCAGGTCCTGAGACCCATCAGGCCACCAAGGAGGGAGGGAGAATGAGACACAGGGGAAGCCGCTGAAGCTGAGGAGGAGGCGATGCAGAGTGAATCCGCCAGAAGCGCTGCCTGCGACCTAAATGGAAAAATATACCACCAGCCCCCACTGCACTCAGTAGTAGTGCCCTTCACTCCTCCCGTGACAAATACATACGATTTGTGCTGACACGGCTCCATCCTTTACCTCCCATTGACAGTAATGAGACACTTTCAGAAGAAAAGGAGGGCCATAACATGCAAGGAGATTGAAAACGGTGCTAAAGATTTAACATTTCCTAAAGAAGTCAAATTTTCTAGCACGTCCGGGGGTATGTTGCAAGTCAATGCCAAATAGTTTATGGGAAAGAAAAAACACTGCAAGTAAGCATTCAAATACTAGATTTGTCTGTGCTACATTTTTTGATTTGGTGACAGGGTCCCTCACTTAAGCCTCATTTTACTGGTTAGCGGGTGGTCATAGGTGTACGGTGGGATTCACCTGCCATCAATGCATCTTCTGCAAAGTGCAATTATGTTTATGTAACATAAAAGATTATTGGTGCTGAAATGTTTAATGTTTAAAGTGGACACTCTCAGTCAACATTGACCATTTTTAATGTTTATGCTGCTAGCATTAGTAAATAGATCGGAAGGTATATTTATTTGTTTTAAACATTTTTTTTTTACATTTCTTCAGTTACTTTGTGGTTTCCAGGCCTAGACAAATGTCATACATCCCTGGAGCCTTCAGGTGGGGAGGAGGGGAGGAGGGGTTTTCTCAACTAAGCAAACCCTCTTGCATGAATGCCTGAGCAAATGGATTACAGAAAGTAAATGCAACATGAATCATTTGCCCTTACTCAAAATGGCCATGGTCGGAAATACTAGTGCAGTGTTTTTCAAAGTGATTTCTCAGCAAAATAAAGCATGGAGACATGGATGGATGGGGGAGTTTGCTTTGAATATAAAAAATGTATTAAAATATAATTTTTGGTTTGTATTGCTTCAAATGCAGTGTAATTCCGCTTTAACCACCCTCTAATGCGTGGCCCTACTGCTAAATGTGTATAGACCCTGCCAACTTATGCTTAGGTACCTTCATGGCAGCGAAGCTAAAATTATTTGCTTCACTGTGTGCAATGGCACTGCCCAGGAAATAGAACAATGCTTGTTAGGATTTTTATGCTTCCCTTTTGGACTCAGAAAACCCTATATACTGTCTTTGTACTCTGGTCACTGTAAAAAATGGTGGAACCATTGTAACACAGTGATCCTCACCAAGATACGCATAGAAACTAGGCTAGCAATGTAAAATTATTTTTATTTTTTGTTTGCCTGGTTAAAAACATACACACGACACTACGATCAGATAAATATTAGATCAGGTGAGTAAGAAACTTTTACACAGTCTCCGATTGCTCTCAACTGTTGATGGATAAGAGTAAGTATCTGTGCGTATTTATTGGAAGATGAAAAAAGACATTACCTTTCAGAAGTGAGCAGCTCACTTCTAAACAACTGACTTACCGTATGTCTCAGGCTATGTATACATTACGTGGATAGTGTCAAATTCCATGACCACGCTCAATTACTGCATGCACATTTTGAGGCGTGTCCAAGGAAGGTGGTACTATCTAGGTTCATTTCACAGATGTGGACTGTGGCAGATCTCAGCATTCTCCACCTGTGACTAAAAGGCAATTTGCAGCTAGAACACAATGGGGTCGATTTACTAAAGGCAAATAGATCTGTCCACTTTGTAAGAGTATTCCCCAGAGCTTGGTGGATGTGGTGAAATTTCACTTTGCAAACAATACCCAATCAAAACAAAATTTTGCTTGCACAAGGTTTGGATGATGAAAGCCAGCAGAGCTTCACCTCATTTACTAACCTCTGGGGAAAATTCCCTTGCAATGTGAACAGTCTATTTTCCCTTTAGTAAATAAACCTTATGAGTGTCTACCTCACCTTTATGCCGTGTACACACAATCGGATTTTCCGTCGGATGGTTTTTCCGAAGGAATTCAGCTCAAGCTTGGCTTGTATACACACGGTCACACAAAAGTTCTCTGAACTTTCGAGCGTCGAGAATGCTGAGACACACAACACTACGATGAGCCGAGAAAATGTAGTTTGATGCTTCAGAGCATGCTTCTTTTTTTTGCACGTCGGAATTACTACAGACGATCGGATTTTCCGATAGGAATTTTTTCAGTCGGAAAATTTGAGAACCAACTGTCAATCTTTTGTTGGCGGAAATTCCAAAAGCAAAAGACTTTTGCTGTCGGAATTTCCGATCGTGTGTACGGGGCATAAGGCTCCATGCACACTGGGCCTAAAAAAACACCTGTTCTCTTGGCAGTAAAAAATGCTTATATACAGTAGAGCAATTTTTGTACAAAGTTTAGATGAGTTTAGGAGAGTTAAAAAAATCACGCCTTTCCTCATTCCTCCGCCAGAACACAATAGCTCCGTGGGAGGGATCCCCCCCATCAACACTGACAGTGTCGATGGTAGAAATTGAGCAATTTCTTTTCCTGCAACCTGTGGTTACAAGAAAGAAAATTGCACACAGTCTATGGCTAGCTTAAGTAGTGAGTGAGACTATATATTTTAGTAGTGATTGGACTATATATTTTAACCTCTGATAGCCATTTTCACCATCAAGTCTCCAGCTAATTTTGACTGGCTGCACCCATTTTGAGAAATTAAAGTTGATCATGTCTACAATTTCTTTAAAAAAAAAAAATCAAAATAAAATCATGCAATGACTGTGTCTCTAGGGTGTTAGCGAGTCCCTTAGAAGTACTACTCGTACTACTCAATGACTGGTAGATATGCTAGTACTGTATTTTTCACACAGACGCTTCATATTGGATCAACAGAGGCACTCTATTCAACAGTATTTGTTTTTCACTTTCTCATTTGCAGAGCTCTGGCCTTGTTCAAACACATAAAAAAAACACATGCAGGAGTTTACAGTGCATTATTCTTACCAAGGCTGTTAAACACAAACCGGCGGTCTGAAAGTGAGCCACTGCAACATAAAACAAAAGGGGAGCTGCGATTAGTACAAACGAGACAAAGCATTCTTTCACAAGGCGGTTAATCTCATTATCTGGGAGAGTTACAAAGCATTGCTCCTATCGGTGTCTCCACTAGAGATGACAGATGATTATTGAACATGACTCCTTTTTACTCCTGAAAGGCCTTTGCCCCACGTCTGTTTGCATAGTGTCCTCTCATTGTCATGGATCATTGTCATGTTTGCCGAGTATTCAGGGGCTGCATTTAAAGTGCCATCTCCTGGTGATTTAACAGCTGCTCTAATGACAGCATCTTGTCAGATGGGAACATGCCAAGGTGACTGTCATATGGTGGGTGGTAGTCTTCGACTGTAAAATACATTCCAGAATAACTCTACTGGCGTCATAAATCTAGATATGAGGGTTTCTGAATGTTCCACCCAGATTCATTGGGAACTCAGATGTGTTTTTAGTCCACTGTGTGCGGTGGGATCATGCTAAAACGGGCAGGTGAGATTGTTTGAATCATATACATTTTCACTTTTTAGAGATAAGTTGTATTAAATTACCATTTGTATAAAGAAAAAATGTCTCCCATTACTTATCTATGGCTAAAGCTGTAATTTACTAATGTATCTGTCAGTATATGCAGTCATCCGTGGATTGCATGAACATTTGGTTCAAGCAGCGAATGTTACATCATTAGGATTTGGCCATCAGTGTCTACGGTCCATTATCCTACTCAAGTATTGCACATTATATGAATTTTCATAAGAAAGCCTATTAATAAAGCTTTCGTCATATTCAAAGTGTAGCCCTGGTCAAAACCTGTTTTTTTTAATAGAGTGGGGGAAGGATTAGACCCTTTGCCATGTTTTTATTGCGGTCGCTTTTCCCAATAGGTAGATTAACCACCTCTATTTGTACTGGTGGCCATTATTACCTATCACAGAGATAGATATTTTGGAGTTGTCCTCAGAGCAAGGGGTGTTGGGAAATCTTCCAGTGGGGACACCTGTTCCATGAACAGCTGTCTAACGGGAATGCTTGTCACTTTGGGAGATTTCCTTACTGTTGCGTCTCTGCCACAGGAAGTGAAGGGAAATTTCCCCTATAAAAAAAAAAGAAGATTTCCCCTCTTGCCTACTCTATCCACACTTTATGCTTGATACAGAAGCATTTAGTGTGATACAAATGAACATGTGACTGCCTCACTAATAATGATAACATATCTATATAATAACTAACAATCAGATTGTGGTTATGCTGTATAGTGCTGGTTAGAAATCAAAATAAAAAAATCAGATGGACTCTGCCTTACTTTCATACACAAAGGCCAGTGCTGGTAAATAACTGTTAAACATGTCAACCAATACATTAGTGTGTACAATATTAACGGCAATGTACTGTGTTTTTTACATTTTTTTTGAAAAATTATCCAACGTACGTTTTACCATACTGTGTTACTTTGTATAATTTGTATACACATTTGTTTCCCGATTAGTAAAGCTGCACAGAGGTTGAGGTTTACTGCTCCTTCTTACAATACAAGTCAGTGTTGCAAATTGAATGTTTTATTTCCCCCTAGTGGCTAATCTACAAATCTATGTGTATAAAGAAAACTTACACTTCATAAAAAATGAAATAAAAAAAAAGTAGTAGTGGGTACTGGATGGGAAATTTTAAGAAAATATTTACCCTTCCTATGTCTTCTATTGGGGCCTCTATATTCTATGGTTGATATCCTGGGGAGAGCCAAGTACTCCAAATCTTATGAGATGACGCAGTGACATCTTCTAGCAAGCTTCGGACTGGCTGGCATTTCCTGAAATGTTGCCTGCAGGTTACAGACATTATCCTCACCATTGGTGGAAGTGGATGTATTAATAGACTTCCCTTCTCCTAACCATATGTGTTGTTTATTTTAGAGTTTTTTTTGGTGGGGCGTTAACTATTAAGTGGACCTTCAACTTTAATAAAATAATAATGTGGAAGAACAAGCCTGTAAAAATATGAACACCCTTAAAAAAACAACTTTATTGTAATTTTTGCAATAATGAAATATGTAATCAGTAAAAATATGTTTTAAAAAGAAAACCCAGCCGAGTGAAGGTGCTGGAACAAGGACTTGCCGTCTGTAAAGCAGAACAGACATACAGCCATGGCCATCTGTACTAGATTTGGAAGGCCCCTTAGCATTTAACCCTTAACAATACCCATTATGTGTCTATGAAAGAGGACACTATTGTGTGCCCACACGGTAGAAAAGGACTGCAAATTACTTCCAAGCCAGCAGAATGCTCAGACTGGAATGGCAAGGTCAGGTCCATACAGTTAGCAAGAAAGCTATTCATGATGTCACATTAGAACTCGTACTTCCAGCCTGGCTACACATTGACATGTCAGGGAGATCATTAGAGAACAAGTGACTAAATGTGAAAGTTTAAGCCAGTAAAACACTGAACATTAAATGTAAGCTGAACTGAAAACTGCGAACACAGGGAAACTACATGGAGTTATCCCCCCAGGCATTTGTAAAGCTCAACTTGTACTGCTCACCAATGTTAAAAAGACCCTGTCAAGTTTTGTCAATACATTTTATGACACGCATGGCACACAGTTATCGTAGCAATGCATACTTTGATCTTTCATCTAAAGTGACACCTGCTTCAACATTTCTGCAAGAATCTTTAAATCTAAGTAGTCAAATATGACTACCCAATCATTGCCTTCAATGTTCACACTGGTAAGGTTTAGACATTAGATGCGAGACTCGGAGTCCCAAATAGGCCGACTGTAAGTAGAGTCACATGTGGCTACCATTAGGAGTAGTAAAAAGCTTAACAGCCAAAATGTATATGCATGTTTTGGATAGACTCAGGCAGAGATAGACTCTCAGGTCTTATTGCTGGGTCCCCTTTTGAAGAAACAAGATTACAGGAAGGGAAAATTATTTATATTATTGTAGCTTCTTAGGGGCCTTTCGCATGGGCAGACTGATCAGGGCTGTCTGTCTGTTTTTTTAGGCAGAGCCAATCGGACCATCCACTGGCCTCTAAGGAGCGGCTGATGTCAACGGACATGTGCGTTGACATCCAATCTGATCCTACCTGATAAAAACAGACAGATGGAGAATCTGTTCCCCATTCGTCTGACGAATTGGATCGGATGTCATTTGGGTGTGAATGGACAGGCAGTACGCTTACATCCGACCACCCACAGAGGAGAGCAAGCTGTGTCTGCTCTGCATAAGCAGACCGGACATAGACCAGCCACCTGCCTGCTCAGCTGAGATTAGCAGACAGCTTCCTACCTGAGCAGGCAGACTACTGGCAGAGCCTGCCCCATGTGAAAGAGGGGCCTTAGATGTGGTGGCTACATTAGTTTTCTTTGTTTTTTTGGGGGGATTTTTTTCACCTGGTGATTCAGCTATTTTTGTCATGTTTTATTGTTCCAACAGTGGCTTGCATGAAAAAAAAAAAAAAAACTGACCCAATTCCCCATTGTCACATTCGAGGTGGATGGGGAAATCCTCCCCGCTGAGTTATTTCATTCAGAATACACCGATTGGCACTGTAGTGTATAGCCTGCAGCACTGATTGACAGGACAGTTGTGGAGAAGTTGATCAGTAGATCTACTTCCATTCAACCAGCGTGCCCATACATGGATTGAAATTAAGCCGGTTCAGCTTGTATGGTCAGCTTAAAGGGGTTGTAAAGGTTCATGTTTTTTTTCACCCCAATGCATCCTATGCATTAAGGTGAAAAAACATCCGATGCTTACTGCCCTCCCAGCCCTCGCGTTTACTCACCTGAGCCCTCGAAAGTCCCGCATCGAGAACAAGTTCGATTTTGTCCCATTCTCCTCGGCTCTTCATTGGATAGATTGCCAACAGCGCAGCCCTTGGACGCAACTGCTGGACTCGAGAGCGCGCCCGTAAGGTAACCCCCTTGGGAGAGTGCTTCCCAGGGAGATTAGCTGATGCGGGGAGGAGCCGAGACAGCCATCGAGGGACCCCAGAAGATGAGGATCGGGGCTACTCTGTGCAAACTGAGCTGCACAGCGGAGGTAAGTATGACTTGTTTGTTATTTATTTTTTAAATTAAATTTTTAGTACCCCTTTAAGTCTTATTTTTCAACTTCCTTTAGCAGACCAAGCTGTCCAGCAAAAGAGGCAGTTAGAGGATTGAGGCAAACTATTTCACAATGACAGTGGTGCTTACAATGGTCGGTTTGTATCCAAAAGAAAAAAAAACTGTTGCTGTAACTGCATAAAAAGTGTTAGCTGGAGTCAGGCCCGGACTGGCCATAGGGCAGACCGGGCATATGCCCGGTGGGCTGCTATGGCTTGGGCCGGGGCCTCCCGCTCTGTGGCTTGTTGATGTCCATGCCGCACAGCAGGAGGTAAGCGGCGACCGCGGCCTGGACAGGGCTAACACAGGCCTGCGGCCGCCGCTCACCTCCTGCTGTGCGGCGGCGATGCCTGTATCTTCTCCGGCACATGGGCTGAGCTGTGTGTCTCTCTCACACACAGATCAGCCTCAGAGCCGACAGGAACAGTTCCGCTCTCTGCTCTCCAGTCTCCACTCAGATGGACTGCTCCTCCTCCTCCCGCCCCTCTGCTTCTGTGTCTGCCACGCCCACCCACTCGGGGAGAAGTGAGAGAAGCAGACAGCATGTGCCTCCTTTCCTGGGGTGAGTAAGATCACCCTCTATCCTGCCTCCTAGTAATTTAATACACCTCCAAGGCATGTTTAAATGTGTGTATTTTGTAATGTTGCCATTTGTGACACGTGAAAAAAAACTGCTCTCTGCTGAGAGAATTTTTTTTGTTAGCTTTCCATTGGTACATCTGCTTCAGTTCAGTGCCCAGCTACCCATGTTTTTTTCCAACAAAATCCTGAAACAGGCCAGAAGAACAGGTATTTTCTCTCCCTTTAGACTTCACTGGGGTTTGGCACTAAGCTCAGGGTTCTGAGTTCCCACCTGGCTCAAAGTGAATCCTTATCTCTAGTGCTCACAAAAATTGTTCAGTGGTTAGATAATGAGACATGTCTCCCAACATGTTAGATTGGGGTCTGTTTACTTTCACATTCTGATATTCTGATATTAATGACATTCATAATAGGTCTCTGTGGGGCACTGTCACACTGTCACAAAAAGAATTAGATGCTTATAGCAGTTGTAGAGTCAGTCTGGAACATGGCTAATAAGGGGTTAATTTGGGAGGGCAGGTACTTCCCCCTAAACCAGACTATTAAAGACAGCAGAGCTCACAAATAGGAGGGAGGCTTTCAGTAGCTGCTAGGAAGTCATGGGGCTTATTGTGGGCAAACATTGAGAGGCATAGAGCTATTTACTTTCTCTAGGAACTTATTGACTGTTTTATATTATTGCTTGATTGCGGAGTGTCATACTACATTAACGAAGCTCGCATATCGCACTGCAAACTGACAGTTCGGACATGAACCGGATCACATAGGTGTGAACACCCATGCGAGCCGATTCCGGTGCGGACCAAAAAAAGTGTCCTGTGCGTGTTTGGTCCAAATGCGATGCAATATCAGCCATATTATCTGTATGGCTGAAATTGCATTGCAAAGACATTGCATGTGATTTGCACTGCAGTGCGAATCACATGCGATAGCGCACTAGTGTGAACCTGGCCCAAATCAGGGTTCTCAGAACACCACTTTACATGAGATCCCCCCTTAAGGCACGGTTCATACTAGTGTGCTGTGCAATATCGCATGTGATTCGCAATGCAAATCACATGCAATGTCCATGCATTGCGATTTCAGCCATACAGATAGTATGGCTGAAATCGCACCGCATTCAGACCAAACACGCACAGGACACTTTTTTGGTCCGCACCAGAATCGGATCGCATGGGTGTTCACACCTATGTGATCCGGTTCATGTCCGAACTGTCAGTTCGCAGTATGATATGCGAGCTGAAATGGAGGCGCCGTTAATGTAGTATGACACTCCCCAGCAGTTCACATATGGCAGTGTGAACTGCCGTGCAAGTCGGGTGCGATGCGGAAACCCGCAGTGGATTAGCAGCTTACAGTAAGTGGAAATTCTGCAGACTCTAAGGGTTGTCTGTGCGGACTCTGATGTAAGGGGGGTGGTGTGTGGACTCTGATGTAAAGGGGGCTCTGTGCAGGCTCTGATGTAAGGGTGGGTCTGTGCGGACTCTGATGTACGGGGGCAGGAGGAGCTGGAGAAGCGCACAGTGAGCAGAGAGTAAAAGGGGGCACTGTGATTACAGAGAAAAGGGGGAATAATTGCAGGGGCATTGTAATATAAAGGGGCCTACCTGTAATCATTACAGTGCCACTTTACAGTGCTGTCCCCATTATATCACAGTTTCCCCGCACATTACAGTGTGGAGGACACCAGAAACCCCCCGCGAATGCCTACCGAAATCAAACCTCCCCCCCCCCCCCCTGTTCCTGGGAAAAATGGGCTGCTCAGTCTTAAATGCCCGGGCCTATTTTTTGTCCCAGTCCGGGCCTGGCTGGAGTTCAGCTTTAAACTGGTTAGTCTAAATCTCCTAGTCCATCCAACACTACCCTCTCCACATGTAGACCGTGCTGCTTTTCAAGGGTGGCTCCATTGTTTCTTTAGCTTATTGGAGACACCCCAAGACAGTAAATGTGTTACTGGATCAACAGGTAAGAATGAAGGAAAAAAAAAAAAATGCACCACCACATTGACAGACTGGTAAGCTGCAATAGATTACATTTTTGTCTTTGGGTTTAAGGGCTCTTTCACACATGCAGACTGTTCAGGTCCACCTGTCAGTTTTTCAGGCGGACCTGAATGGATACTCCATGTACCTCTATGGAGAGATGGATGCCAGCGGTGACACGTCCGCTGACATCCGCTAAATGCAGACGGATGGAAACCCTATTTTCCATCCGTCTGGTGGATTGGATCGGATGAAAACGGACAGGCGATCTGTTTTCATCTGATCCCACATAGGGGAGAGTCTGACTCAGACAGGTCCGTCCCTGCACAGTGAGCAGAGACGGACCCGTCACCTGCCGGCTCAGCGGGGATCAACGCAGCGATCACTGCTGAGCAAGAGGAGTCCGTCAAAGTGGACATATATGTGTATAAGGGGCCCAATACTGCTTTAAGGCTGTTTGTATCCTCCTGCCCCAATGACATAATTCTCCTAGTTTCTGGTCCAGGAATCACTGGGACTGGAAATGAGGAAATCTTCCCAACAGAGTCAAGACAGAAATAAACATTTGCCACTCTTATTAAGAATTCAACTCTTGCAGTGTGGGTTTTCAAAAATAAAGGAGAAAAATGTCACATAACACAAGACTGGTGACCAGAAACACCCAGCAACCTTAACTCTATATATTTCTTCATAAGAGAACACAGGGACCACCCACTTCACCCACAGGGTGCACAGCTTTCTTGTCTGTATGCAAGATTAATTTATTGGTAAAGTAAAAAAATCAAAAAACAATAAGCCATTATTATTCAAGAATCTTCCATATTAAAAAAAGTCTGCAAACCAATAACTCAAAGGCAAATTTTAATATCTGTACTCTTTGCTTAAAAATAAGGAGCTATCTGAAATTTAGGTACAATTATTACTTACGCTTTTGAAACAATTCCATTTGCCAGAACCCCTCGGTATCGACTTGCACCTTTCTGATGCGTTACATGAATCCGACCTCCAAGTTCATCTGCAATAACTCCCGCATGAATCGCAGCTTTGCACAGCAAAGAAGTCTGTAAAGAAAAGAAACATTTTTCGATTGTTAACCATTTATGGCGATCAGTAAAAATATACATTGCATATTATAAAATACAAAAAAACTCAATTTGAGAATTACTGATCTAGTGTCTCAAAACTAGGTAAAGTTGCAATTGCAATCTAAAACAGAATGGCAGGAATCATAAAAAAGAAAAAAAAACGCCATCTTTGGCTTTTGGCATGAGCACCTAAAATAGGAGATAAATTCCAACTCTAGTTATTAAAATATGTTTTTGTTTTGTTATCTCATTGCCAAGATTCTATCCCTGGGATAACCTTATTTATGTACAGACATATGCCAGATCAGATTTGTTTCCTTAAGTTGGCCATAGCCGGTTGGAATCTCAACTGGTTCAGCAGGAACCAGCCAAAATTCAAACAATGTATGATCGTTTCCAAGTAAATCCATTGATCGACTTGAGTACAACCAGCATGTCCAATTTTTGCATGCGATTATTGCTAGCGGCTATCACTACTGTGTTCTCCTGATGGGAATGGTACCCCACGCTGCCGCCCCCCACCCATCCTGGGAGAACACAATAGCTCTGCTGAAGGGATTTAACCATTAACACTGACTGTCGATGAGGAAATCAAGTGATTTTCTTTCCTGCAAAAAAATTATATAACCTATGGTCAGCTTTACTGTAGATCAGCTTTTCTGATCCGTTTTACCATAAAATAACCTTTTTAGCTGTTGGGAAACCCCTGTTAAAAACAATTCATTGGGGTAAGTAGGAAAAATGTCTCTTACTTTGGTGGTCAGTGAGAAGAAAGTACCTACAGATATAAACAGTGGTGATCAGAATGTCAGCTAAAATATATAACGTGGCTGACTCTGCTAAGTGGTGTTAGTCCTGAAATGATGTAGGCGCCATAAAAATGGGAGGTCAATTAGCCACAGCTCAAGGAGCCCCTAGCAACATTTAGGGGATCCCTAGAAGCCTGGTTGATGATAGCTGCTGCAGATTATTATCTGCATGCATGTTAACCAATAATAAGAGACATGCAGGTTTTCTAGGCTAAAACATTGAACATACCAACAGAGCATCAAGCAATACATGAGTTCTGAAGCAAAGGAAAGGCATCACAGTTTAAAGCATATCGATCAATGTGGGGTTGCATTAGTTTACCCTTTTCTGGGTTTATCCCCTTTATTTTCAACTGGTAATCCTGCCGGTAATACATTTCCTGTCCTAGGGTGACAACACTCACTCACTGTATCTACAAGGAACCAGCATGGTCACCCTAGAACAGGAAGCATTAAAACTACACAACACCCCCAACCTCTCCTATTCTCCACAACATAAGGGGGAGGGATTCTGTAACCCACAAAGAAAAGTGCATCAAAGCATGGTGTACCAAAATACGAAATTTTTGGCAGAATCATCTTTTTTTTGCATTTCTCAAACGGCTTTAACAAAATTATTTCAGCTGTATAATAGACCATAAGAGGAGCAAAAGAGCAGCTTATATTGTTAGAGTTTCCACACATGTTAATTCAAGCCAGACAGGAATGGCAGACCAGGTATCCTAGGCCAATTTTTCTTCGCTGATTTCTTTTTTTTTTTCTTCTCCCTTCTCTTTTAATTATGCTCCCCACGCCAGAACATCCGGGCTATTTTGTCACAAAGCCCTTTGGCACCACCGACCGGTGGTATATGCGCGCTTCCCAAATAAATAGTAATAAAATAAGGTAAGCCTTCATATGTTGTTACTGAATATGGAGCACTATTTATCCTCCGAAAACACAGACTATTGGATTTGGAAATGTGAAGATGGGGTGGCCTGTGTCAGGTGCTTCCATCCAGTGACATTTCTTGAGAGTAGAATGCAGTAGATTTACTTCTAGGCACCCTGCCCGTCAGCTGTCCACCGATGTGTAAACTAGAGCACACAATACTAGCTGCAGATGGGCAGCTCTGTGAACTGGAACAACAATGAAGCCCCTCACAGCTGGATGACCTGGACTCATTCATTTGGATCAATGAAGCAACAACGCAGGCAACGTACTCATATGAACTTATTTTCTAGACAAAAGGCAAACTTGATTTTAATAGTTTTCTCACTCAAGTCATTTGATAGGAGTTTCTACAAATTAGGACATGCCTGCCAGTCTATGTCTGCAGGCCGATTCCAATTCTGCTTTACAATGTCTAAGTGCATTTCTTGTCAATAGTCGGTGGCTGTGCACAATGAAGTAGTATATGCCCACCAATATCACAGACCTCCATCAGAGTATAGGTACCCCAGATAAAATACAATGCAAATTGGCATGAAGTTTGTTTGAATGGCAAAATTGTCCTCGCCATAAAATGTTAGAGATTAGATAAAATATTGGAGCTTCGCATTTCATCCAGTTGCCAATCAATGTGTTTTTCTTCCGCAACATGTTCACAGACATGCATGTTCCCATATACAAAATACACTATATTACCAAAAGTATTGTGACACCTGCCTTTACATGCACATGAACTTTAATGGCATACCAGTCTTAGTCCGTAGGGTTCAATATTGAGTTGGCCCACCCTTTGTAGCTATAACAGCTTCAACTCTTCTGGGAAGGCTGTCCACAAGGTTTAGGAGTGTGTCTATGGGAATGTTCTTCCAGAAATGCATTTGTGAGGTTAGGCACTGATGTGGACGAGAAGGCCTGGCTCGCGGTCTCCGCTCTAATTTATCCCAAAGATTGGGATGAGGTCAGGACTTTGTGCAGGCCAGCCAAGTTTCTCCTCCCCAAACTCACTCATCCATGTCTATATGGACCTTGCTTTGTTCACTGGTGTGCAGTGATGTTGGCCAGAACTCCAGTTCATTGTTGGATGCACTTTACAAAATGGACTATATCATTGTTTACCATCTATATGGTTTATAGATTCAAGATTGTTATTTTTATAATATCTTTTTATGAATTACCAGTTTACTTTGGATGCACCTTATATACAGACTTTAGCACTGTCACACTGCACTTGTTACACTGCGATTCATCTATATATTTTTTTATTGTTATATTTATGAGTTTATTTTCCTAGATTTTTGCTCATTAGCACTTTAATAGTTATTGTGCACCGTTTGTGTCACATTATTTAGTAGGTTTACTATATTAGGCTTACTGTACTACATGTACAACGCACATATTGAGCAATTAGCGCTACTTCATTATCTTACACAATTTATGGGTATTGGCAATACTACGGTTTCACTTTAGCACTGTAGAACTTTATGTATTATTAATTACTGTTGAACACGTTGGTAGCACATTAGTATTTACTGTTTATTCGGAAGGAGCCATCCCCAAATTGTTCCAACAAGGTTGGGCGCATGAAATTGTCCAAAATGTCATGGTATGCCGACGCCTTAATGCTGCGTACAGACGATCAGATATTCTGACAACAAAAACGTGGATTTTTTCCCGATGGATGTTGGCTCAAACTTTCCTTGCATACACGCGGTCACATAAATGTCGGAAATTGTGCAAGTGGAAAACGCGGTGACGTACAACACCTATGATGAGCTGAGAAAAATGAAGTTCAATAGCCAGTGTGGCTCTTCTGCTCGATTCCGAGCGTGCATGGAATTTTGTGCATCGGAATTGTGTACACACGCTTGCAATTTCCGACAACAAGTTTTGTTGTTGGAAAATTTGAGAACCAGCTCTCAAATATTTGTTGTCGGAAATTCCGACCGCAAATGTCCCATGGAGCCTACACACGGTCGGAATTTCCGACAAAAATCTCCCATTGAACATTTGTTGTCGGAAATTCCGACAGTTTGTATGCGGCATTAGAGTTCTCTTCACTGGAACAAAGGGGCCAAGCCCAACCCCTGAAAAACAAGGACTATGGACTAAGACTGGGATGACAACAATAATGTTCATATGCGTGTAAAGGCAGGTGTCCCAATACTTTTGATAATATAGTGCATCTCTGTGCCACTGGGTCTCTGCAGTTCCTTTAAGAACAATAAATCGATTTTTCCAGAAAAAAGTCCATTGCAAAGGTCAGTGGCTTCTCATAGTGCGCACATTTGCCATCAGAACCTGGTCATATATGGTATAAATGGGAAAAACGTGAAAAACTAATAGCATCCATTCACTGCCCACAAATTGGTCAGTAAAAAGCATGCAAAGAATCTGTAGCAGACAACAAACAAGGCACCTCTCAGCAGCAACAACTTAGATCTCGAAGACACAAGATATCCCTGCAAGAGTTCTGCTTACTGGACTCCTCATTAGGAACAAAACTCCATTGTCTCCAAACAGAGCTAAACTGGCCACACCAACTTCTGATTGTATAGTCCTTCAGATTCATTTTCAAAATGTAAAGTGAAAATCTAGCCGACTGGGTATAAAATCGTTACGGTTTAGGTAGGTCTTCTTAATAAGTTATTTTTAAAGGATTACTATGGTTATGGTTGGGAATCAGAGATTCAAACTCAAGTCCAAAGCTTTCACCAAAGTAGTTCTTAAAACAAAAAACTATTTTTATTATAAGTTGCCTGCACATTAAACACAGATATGCTCCTTAGCCCACATATTTTCCTGAAAACATGTAGAAAAGTAAAACCGTGTTAGTGACTCGTGGTATGTTAACCTTGAGAGTAAAAGATATATAAAATAAACAAAGAATGGTGTAGTGCAGTCAAATCTTTCTACATAGGTTAAAAGGAAGGCAAACCTGTTAGAGATGGAATTTATGCCTGAGGTCAAAGTACTAATCATAGACAAGACATGACAGAAACTATGCAAAAGCTTAATGTTTAAAATAACACATAGAAATACAAAGCAAAATCCTTCTGTGGGAAATTAAGCTTTACTTCCCCAAACTGAAATAATACACGATAAAAAGAAAATGATGGCTTTACTTTGAGAAAGTGTAATGAGACTATGAGGTGATGGTGAGTTTGGGCTGAAAGGAGCCAACAAGTCCTCCTCTAAACCTTAACTTAATGTTAAGTATTAATAGAAGCAACTGCAACATTTTATCCTAGCCAAGCACATTAAAACATTTAGCTTGAGCCTCGGTTCACACTAGATGCGGTGCAAATTAACAGCAAAGTCACTGCAGATTCCGCACCACATCAAAATCGCAACCTGCGAATGAAAATCGAATGGGGAGTGTATGTTACGTTGAGGACACCTCGCAATTGGTTTGCAAAAACACAGTGCGATTTGCAGAATCGGATCGCATGGGTGTGAACACCCATGCGATCCGATTCTTGTGCGGACAAAAAAAGGGTCCTGCACGAGTTTGGAAAAAATGCAGTGCGATTTGAGCCACACAAATCACACCAGAGACACCACATGCAAGTCGCACAGGAATGTGGTTTCCTGCACCGCATGAGTGTGAACCCGGGCTAAAAATTATAGTACAGCAAGCTATTCTAAAGATGCAGAGATAATGTAACAGATGACAAACATTACCAATTACTCCCTTACTCATTACCTATTCATGCGTGTTTTTTTTTTTTTTTTTACCAAGATCTTAAAGGGGAGTTCCAGGCTTTTTTAATGTTTATTAAAAGTCAGCAGCTACAAAAAGTGTAGCTGCTGGCTTTTAACAAACAGACACTCACCTGCTCCACGGTCCAGCGACGCGCCGACCGGAGCTCCGCTCCTCTCCTCTCCAGCGTCTTCATTCTTAGTGTGGGCACCCGGCCGTGACAGCTTTCAGCTTCACGGCCGGGCACTAGCTGCGCACTGTGATTGGTCAGGCAATCGCCCGGGACCTGTCACGTGTCCCAGGCGATCGCCTACAGGGAGGGGCCGCTGTAGGCGATATGACGTATCGCCTAAGCAGTCCCTGGGCGGAAGGAGGAAGTGGGACAAAGTTACATGCCAAATGTGGCATGTAAGGAGGCAAGGAGTGGATTAAGCGATTATTATGCCAATATACAATACAGAAACGGTTAGATTATACATTTTCTTTATTGTTGTTTCTGTACTACTATTTGCGATTTTGGGCCACGATTTACATTGACATCTGTGCCGAAACCTGCTCAGATGTCTCTAATCGCAGCCGAAATCGGGACTGACAAGCAGGAGTGAAATCGTGCGAGTTCAGCTGTGCGCGCAGAGCTACATTCCCGCATCACCTCATTTGTGTGGATGGAGGATTACGTTTTTTTTGTTTAACCACTGTCAACCTCTGCTGTCTCTTCAGCTAACCTATTAAGCTTTGGACATCCTTTGTCATAAATTAAATGTGTATTTATATGCAAAAAAAATAAAAGTTGTATCCATATAGTAAAACATACTAAACCATTCGATTCCCTTTAACCCCCAGTGCTAATGTGTAAGACGGCTTTTAAAGCGACATTAGTTGCTTAGAGCATGCCAGGTAAGATGCCTACAAGTGCACACTGTCAGAGGGTCTCAAATCTGCAAAATCAGCATGTAAAAACAAAGATGCAAATAAGGTTGTCCAACCTTCTGAATTTATGTTCGTTAATTAAGTCTGTGAATGCCATATAGTATATTTAGTGATAACTGCTGTGTCCTTTAATTTTGTAGATTAGAGCCACAGCTCAGTCATCCAGAATTTATAAAAGTGTGGAATTCTGAAGAGTCTTGCAGAAGCTTCAGTGTTCGAACAGATAGGAGGTAGGTATGAGACACAAGGCTTTGGATAAGAGGGTATAAGAGCCCTTCTACTGTTGAAGATTCCCATTAGAATTTTTTCAGGGTCGCTTTAGACCTGGGTTCACAGCCGCATTGCTGTGCCGATCACATGCGATGTCTGTGCAATGTGAATTCAGCCACACAGTTGTATGGCTGAAAACGCATTGGATTTGCACAAAAAAAAAGTGCAGGAACCTTTTTTTTCCCTGCACTGGAATCGGATTGCATGGGTGTGAACACCCATGCGAGTCGATACCTGTCCAAATTCACAGTTCCCACTGTGAACCGATTTGGGGGGTTTCATTAACTCTACATTGACACCCGCAGCGGTTCGCAGAGGGCAGAGTTAACTGCCTGCGGAAGACATGCGATGAGGGAACCAGGCTAAGGGAGAGTTCTTATTTCATTAAAAATGAAAGTACTACAGCATTAAAAGATAGTTCACAAGCAAGTTAAAGAGGAAGTAAACCCTGGTGGGTTTTTCTTCCTTTCCAATTACCTGCAAAGTAAAGGCATAATGTGCTATTATGGACCACATACTAGCACATTATGTGACACTTACCTGCAAACAAATCCTGCATCGTCTCTGAAGGCAGCGCCCATCTTCCTTCCGGGGCCGCAGACTTCGGCTCTAACTGTCCGGAGCCAAGCGGGAGCATGCACGCCACCGATCGCAGGACACTTGCCTGAAGAAACGGCCCAGGCGGGTCGTTCCTTCCTTTAGGAGATATTTACAGTACCTATAGGCACAACTTTCAAAGGGAGGTTTAGAACCTCTTTAACAGTGGCAGAATAGTTATAGAATAGCTATACACATCTGAACTGTAGCAACAAACAAACTGCACCCGTAGTTACACAAACACCAGAATACTACACCAGTCTGAATAGAGGTTAACATTGTGGTCAAAAGTGTATGATTCAATCATTCTTGACTGTTAACTCATCCTGCCAGGACAACTATACATTCATTTTAAAGTCCTGTTTAATGTATGTTCCTATTTGACAGTGTCAATATGTTAAAGTGACACTAAACAATAGCCTTAGTCCCCAAAAATAATCCATAAACATGCACTACTTAATGGTCCTGTAATCTATTTTCCATTAAATCATTCCATTACAGTATTTTTCTGCCTCCTTGTAATTACCTCCATTAACCTCCAAACATCTGCTTTTTCCCACGCATCTTCATTTGCTTGGAACAAGCAGTGCGATAGTTTGCAATCACCTGCACTACTCTATTCACACTACAAATCCCATAGTTCCTAGTCCATAGTCAATCTCAGGATTGAGCCAGAGTGGGTGGCTCCGTTCCTACATACAGTGGGACTATGAAGACAACCACCCTCTAACTGGAAGTCAGATTGAGGCAAAAAAAAATAAAAAATTTGGAGGCTGAAAACAATAGAGGTGCTTTTTAAAATTAGGAATACATACCTAAATAGATTTTAATTTTTAAACAGTTTGGGGTCACTTATACAATTCATTGTCTTTGTCACAATGCTGATGGATGGATCAAAGATTTGTCCGGCTCTGCACAGACCGGCTGAATTCCAATCCATCTATGGTTGCTCATGATTGACTTTAAAGGAGACTGTGGGAAAACCGGTCGATCAGTAGCCATAGCCACTGATCGGTTTATTCTGGCATCGGAGAAGTTCTTGCAATGGCACGGGGGAGGATTCCACCATCCACCTGTCCACCGATTCCCCCAATCCTTGTGTAGATGAGGGAATCTGTTTTTTTTTTGTTTTTTTTCAATCAGTCCTCTAGCTGATCGCAAAAAAATAAATAAAAAATATTACATGTTATAATACAATTAGTCATATGGACTTATTTAATTAAGCCCTTAAAACATTGGTAACCCATATCCATCAATCAGATTTAAAACAAAATCTCAATTGGTTGGCACGTGTTATTGAATTTTACATATGTGGGAACCCACTCCTTATAAAAGATGTCTTGCAGCAGTTTCTGTGATGCTTTGTAACTACGACTTCAGAGGTGTCCATAAAATGACTGAAACTAGACTGTATTGGTCATCAGTTGCTGAGAAAGCAGGCAGATCAATTAATGTACAAAGAGGGGAGGGCATCTAACACCCTTGTGTTATTCTTAGAAGAATCATATATAATTGTCAGGTGTGGCTTCTCTCTTTGTTTCCTGAGTCAGCTAAAGGCTCTTCAAAAGAGTACGGGACACACCAAGCAATCTGTGTAGGAAATACAGCCAAGATCTTAGAGGTCACTAATCTCAGCTGCCTTTATGTGGTTGGGGTTGGCCGCATCAACATTAGGTGTGGACCTTACAGCATTCGGAGAAATGAGCATCTAGAGGCCTGGGTTTCACCCCGCTCATGATCTGTGCCTGACCTTGACAGAACTCTATAATTTAAAGCAATGTCTGC
The DNA here is from genome assembly GCF_905171775.1 of Rana temporaria. Taxonomy (NCBI): domain Eukaryota; kingdom Metazoa; phylum Chordata; class Amphibia; order Anura; family Ranidae; genus Rana; species Rana temporaria. The sequence goes on along the minus strand of NC_053492.1, from coordinate 273,049,349 downwards.
CCATCAAATCACTAGCTAAATACACAACTAAATTGCAATGTCTAGATCGCTTTAAATAGTCTGAACTATATAGGTGGTTTAAGTTATAAAGTATCATAAAACTATAGTAAGTATACAGGGAGAGCTATTATTACATAAGGATATTCTGCAATCTTTCACATACATATATCAAAATACAATTAGAACAAAGATCATCAGCTTTAGCTTAACTGTATTTAAAAAATATTTGACCAGTTTCACACTGTTCTCTGGCTGGATATAGTCAGACCAGTATCATTTCTTTACAAACAATGTGTTAATAATAAACAATGGATGCCAATGTCAGACGGTTCTGATTATTCACAAAAAACAATTACCGTATTTATCGGCGTATAACACGCGCCGTCGTACAACACGCTCCCCAATTTAAGAGGGAAGTTTCAGGAAAAAAATGTTTTTTTTAATAAACCACTTTGAAGCAACATGATGGTATCTGAGCATCAATGCAGCCTGATCTGTGCCCATCTGCAGCCTAAATGCAGCCAGATCTGTGTCCATCTGCAGCTTTAGTGCAGCCTGATCTGTGCCCATCTGCAACATTGCTCCTCACTGCAGCCTGATTAGTGCCCATCTGCAGCCTATACGTTTACCAAAATGCCCTGCCTGTTCAGTGCCCATCTGCAGTCTTGCCTTTCATCAGATCATCCCTGCTGTCTCCGAGGGAAGAGGGGGAGCGAGCGCCACTGAATTACATAGAGACGTGATCTCCTCCTTGTGTACCCGGCGCTCCGTCACTCACAGCCACGCCTCCTGCCCCTGCTCATATGATAGACAGTACAGTGGTCCAATGCGGGGCCAGGAGGCGTGGCTGTGCGCGACAGAGTCCTGGATACACAGGAAGGAGATCACGGCTCTATGTAATTCAGTGGCACTCGCTCCTCTTCACTCAGACAGCATGGATCGGCGTATAACATGCACACGCGATTTTCCCCTGATTTTAAGGGGAAAAAAAAGTGTGTGTTATACGCCGATAAATATGGATAGCTTGTATAGCAGTTTACAAACAGTTTATCTCCAGCTATAATTCTAGGGCAGTGGTTCTCAACCTCTCTAGTGCCAAGACCCCTTGATAAAATTTCCCAAGTTGTGGGGACCCTTAAAAGTAAAATTTACTTTCGTAGGCACCCAAGGCAAGACAATTTGCGCCCCTAACCCATGGACATTTAGCATTTCCTGAGTGCATTCCACTTATACAGTATTAAAACCCCCTTATGGTACATTTTAGGATGTACCACTCTCTTTGTGCCACACTTTTTTTGTTCTCCATTCTTTCCCTTTTCCCTCTCTTTATCCCAATTTCTTGTCGTCGGCCCCCCCCCATCTTATTAGCTGTTTTTTTCTTGTTCTTTCTCTGCCTTTTTCCTTTGTTCCTCCCTCTTTTCCTCTCCCTTCCATGTATCCCCAGCCATGCCATACACTGAGTGGGTGGCCGCGGGCTCCAGGTACAGCCCAGCTTACACATGCATTTGCAAATGTGTGCAACTAAACCTCTGTTTTTAACGCACACAGTTAGACAGGTGAATTTGGTTGGTTGCTGATTGGTCGGTAAGTTTGAGCCTGGTTATTCTATGTTTTTGTATGTATATGCACCCATTCCAGCGCTCCTTATTGTATAGACCAGTCATAGGTAGGGGCAGTGACTTTTGTTTGTTGTAATACAGCCCAGCTGCTCCAGGGACAGCACTGCTGGTGGGCCACACAAAGGCTGGAAGAGCGTTGCGGGCTTCAGGAACAGACCCCTGGCAAATCATGAGTTGACCCCCGAGGGGGTCCAGACCCCCAGGTTGAGAACCACTGTGCTAGGGTCATGATTATTGAAAGTGGAAGTAAAAGAAAATCCCAAACTTTGGGTTTGTCCACAGAAAAATAAGAGGGAAAATCTTCCAATGGGGGACACTAGTTCTGGGGACCTAGGGGTCCCCAAACATCCCCTTATTTTGCAAAGATTTCCTCTCATTTCCTGTTTTGCTAGAAGACAGGAAGTGAAGGGAAATCTCCCCACTGAGACACAGATAACGAAAAAAAATATGATGGGTTATATTCTTGCTCTATCCAAAATGAAAAAAAAAACAATGTTTTGCCTATAGTTCTACTTTAAGGCATGGGGAAAAAAAGGATATCCTGAATCTATCATTACACGCAAGAACCACAATTTTATCAGAAGACAGCATGTTTATAATAGTGTTTCTCCATTTATGAAAGTGATGGTTTAAAAATTGCTTCCCAATAGATAGAAATGCACAGAATCTAACAGATCCCTGTGTAAGACATGGTGGCTTAAACATTAACCATGCATGACTGGGCCAGACGCTGAATGACTACATCTAACCACATGCTTGTTTGTCAACCTATAAAATGACATGCTCAGTCCAAGTATTAAAAGCTCCTATAGAGAACCAGTCTGGACAGAAATAAGAGAGCTGCCACTACTAACCAAAATTTTAAAGGTAGAAGATCCAGTGCCATCATCCTTGCTTTACTACTTAGCTGACCTGAATAAGGATGCAATCATTCAAGTGTCAGGACCCCTTTAAGGCACATACTTGTTCACAGCTTCTAAACCTCATCCTGAGAGGTTCTTTTTAGGGTAATCACTGAATTTAGAGTGACTTTATCATGTGCGAACAACGAATGGATTCACTATAGGGCAATGTAGACTTTAGCAGACATTTATCTCAAATGAAGGTGCCAGTTTGGAAAACATTCCTCTACATGTTTGCAACTCACCTCTTAATAAAGCTGCACTTTAATAAATGAAGTCTGATTTCCTTTGATGGCAATGCGGTTTGCAAGTTTTCTACTTAATCTGTATATCTGTTCCATGTCAGCAACATGTAAATTTACCAAAGAAACCAGATTAGTGCAACAGACCGGCAACTAGGATTTTTATAAAGGGATGCATGCAATAGCAGTGTTCATATTCTTTCAGTAGAGGTCTCCCTTTTAGATTGGCAAGACCCCTTTTCTGTATCCTCCACATCAGATATTTGTAGAGGATACCCAAAAATGAAGTACCATAGCTGAGACTTGTGCATCCCTAGGCCACCTAATCTTGAATGTGATTTGATAAGATGAATTAACAAAGTCTCAATACTTACATCCCGATATCCTTCCTCTATATCCCCAGATATATCCCCTGCAAGGTCTCTGCAGCCAGCTGGACAGTACCTGCTGCAAGCACAAAGAAACAAACAGTACAGTCACATGCATTTTTTAAATGAAAGGCAATACAACAGGATGAAAACATTACAGGTTGCTTAGGTTGACAACAGTGGTCTCCAAACTGCAGCCCTTTGCTTGCCTTTATCATGCCATTGGGACACTATTCCTCCCCTTGATACAAGGCGCCATTCATTCTACGCCAACAATGGGACACAATTCCTGTCCCCAATATCAACAATAGGGCAATATTCATACCACTGACCCCAACAATGGGGCACCATTTTTCCCATCGACACCAACGGCAGGGCCCTATTCTTCCCACTGATACCAATGATGTGGCACTATTCCTTGTCCCGATACCAACAATGCTGCACTATTCCTTCCAATGACATCAATGATGGGGCACTATTTCTTCCCCTAATACCAATAATAGGGGAATATTCCACCCACTAATACCAATGATGGGGCATGGTTTACTCCCAAAAGATGCCAGGGAATGTTCTCCTCACACTGGCCACAATCCAGCCCCCTCAAATCTGAAGGACAGTAAACTAGCTCTTTGTTCTTGTGGGGGGAAAAAACTAGCTCTTTGTTTATGAAGTTTGGAGACCCCTGTTCTACAATCCTCAATGAAAAACCATTCTGGACATCAAATAAGGGGCTACATAAAACAGTATCCATATGAAATGTTGATAAACATTCCTGTTCATACAACATTAATACTGGTTAGTAATTCATAAAGCCTAAATATATGAAAATAGCACACACAAGTTACATATGGAAACAGTTGCTTTACTGATTATTGCTAAAACAATGTGTATATGGTATGCAAATCTTTCTGAACCGTAGAACAGAACACAGAACATAATTCTTACCTGAACTCTGTCTCTAGGTAATGGTTGGAACGAGCCAGGCAGGTGATCAAATCTGTTGAAATGTTCATAAAATAACAACATTATAATATAACAAGAATTAAAAAAACAAAAAAATTTTACATCATATTTAGTTTCATGTCAGAATGAATAAACCAAAACTGCACACTGATGACATCACCAATATTAAAAAACTACTTTATTACAACATCAAGGTTCACATATGATCCCGCCTGTCCTCATCCCACTCACCCAAAGAAGTGCTTAGTCAGAGGATCAAAGTGAGATGAGTGTTTGGAGCATTGTGTTTTAATTGCTGTAGCCATCATATTTTATATGAATACAGTTGTGCTCATAAGTTTACATACCCTGGCAGAATTTATGATTTCTTGGACATTTTTCAGAGACTATGAATGCCAACACAAAAACTGAAGCCATTTATTATCAATTAACTGTTTACTCTTTTAAATCATAATGGCAAAATAAACGGCCCAAATGTCCCTGATCAAAAGTTTACATACCCTAGTTCTTAATACCATGTGTTGCCCCCTTTAACATCAATGACAGCTTGAAGTCTTTTGTGGCATTTGTGGATGAGGCTCTTTATCTCCTCAGATGGTAAAGCTGCCTATTCCTCTTGGCAAAAAGCCTCCAGTTCCTGGAAATTCTTGGGCTGTCTTGCATGAACTGCACGTTTGAGATTTTTTTGAGAGTGGCTCAATGATATTGAGGTCAGGAGACTGAGATGGCCACTCCAGAACCTTCACTTTATTCTGCTGTAGCCAATGACAGGTCGACTTGGCCTTGTGTTTTGGATCATTGTCATGTTGGAATGTCCAAGTACGTCCCATGCGCAGCTTCCTGGCTGATGAATGCAAATGTTCCTCCAGTATTTTTTGATAACATATTGAATTCATCTTGCCATTCATTTTGACCAAAATGTCCTGTGCCTTTGTAGCTCTCAAATCCCCAAAACATCAGCGATTCGCCTCCGTGTTTCACAGTAGGAATGGTGTACCTTTCATCATAGGCCTTGTTGACTCCTCTCCAAATGTAGCTTTATAGTTGTGCCAAAAAAGCAACATTTTGGTCTCATCACTCCAAATGACTGTGCCAGAAGGTTTGGGGCACGTTTCTGTGCTGTTTGGCGTACTGTAAGCAGGACACTTTGTGACATTTGCGTAGTAATGACTCTTCTGGCGACTCGACCATGCAGCCCATCTTTCTTCAAGTGCCTCCTTATTGTACGTCTTGAAACAGCCACACCATATGTTTTCAGAGAGTCCAGTTTTTCACCTGAAGTTATTTTGGGGGTTTTCTGCACAGATGTCAATGGAAATTGCAAGCTGAAATCGCAAAAAGTAGTACAGAAACTACAGGGCTATTGCCGGCAATTGCCGCCAATTTGAAGTGTCAAATTTCACTGGTGTGAACCAGGGCTTAACAGCCATTCAAACCCCTTTGTGTCAACTTGTGTGCATGTTATCAGGCCAAAATCACCAGGGTGTGTAAACTTTTGAGCAAGGTCATTTGGGTAGTTTCTGTTGCCATTATGATTTTAAAAGACTAAATACAGTTGATTGATAATAAATGGCTTCAGCTAAACACTAACCATGAGTGAAACGTTTGTGTTATCATTCATATTCTCTGAAAAATGGCCAACAAATCAAATTCTGCCAGGGTATGTAAACTTATGAGCACAGCTGTATATATTTCTATATGAAATGGTCAGCCCAACCAAAACGGTTATTTCAGTTATGAGATGGTTATTTGGAGGTCAGTGGGTTGATTCATCCGTTGGATGCTTATTTTTTTCTTTGGGTAGCCCTGTAACGAGATCTCCAATAGACTTCCTGACTCCAAAGAGCTTTATTCTTCCTACTGCAGCAAAAAGGAAGAATCTCTCACTCTAAACCATTTCCTGTCATTTAAGTTTAAACCTCGTTGCAGACAATAGATGATGGTCTGACAACAGGCAGGTTTCCTACAAAATATTCTGCCATAAATAGTCACGATTGGACCTCCCTGGCTTACGTGTTAATGCTGAGAGGGAGGACAAGGGAGAGTTTTTCAGGTACTTCCAGCAACAGTTTACCTTGGGAGAAAATTATAGGCCAGGAAAATTCAACCTATATACAGTATCTCACATAAGTGAGTACACCCCTCACATTTTTTGTAAATATTTGATTTAGGGCTGTGAAAATTAAAGATTAATTCCTCGATTAATCGTAAATTCTTTTGATCAGTACTAGTGGTGCAACGGATCGTAAATGATCCGTGATCCAAACAGGTCACCATATGCAGACCAGTACACTACGTGATCCGCGGAGCTCCGCTGCTGCCTTGGCCATAGGAAAGGCCGCGGCTTCGGCCTAGCTCCCGGAGCGGCAGCGGTCTAGGTGAGCCTAGAGCGGCGCGCTGAAGTCATCACCCGGCCTCAACTGCTCGTGTTCAGTCAGCTTCTCTGATAAGACTAAGCAAGCACTAATCTTCCTATACAGTGGGACCATATTACAGTGGGGGGTGATGTCTGTGGACCATATTACAGTGGGGGGTGATGTCTGGACCATATTACAGTGGGGGGTGTTGTCTGTGGACCATATTACAGTGGGGGGTGTTGTCTGTGGACCATATTACAGTGGGGGGGGGGGGGTGGTGATGTATGTGGATATTACAGTGGGGGGGGGGGGTATGTGGATATTACAGTGGGGGGGGGGGGGGGGGGGAGTATGGATATTCCAATGGGGGGGGTGGAGTATGTGGATATTCCAGTGGGGGGGGTGATGTCTGTGGATATTACAGTGGGGGGGGGGGTGATGTCTGTGGATATTACAGTGGAGGGGTGATGTCTGTGGATATTACAGTGGGGGGGGGGGATGTCTGTAGATAATACAGTGGGGGGGATGTCTGTAGATATTACAGTGGGGGGGGGGGATGTCTGTAGATATTACAGTGGGGGGGGGGGTGTCTGTAGATATTACAGTGGGGGGGATGTCTGTAGATATTACAGTGGGGGGATGTCTGTAGATATTACAGTGGGGGGGGATGTCTGTAGATATTACAGTGGGGGGGGATGTCTGTAGATATTACAGTGGGGGGGATGTCTGTAGATATTACAGTGGGGGGGATGTCTGTAGATATTACAGTGGGGGGGGATGTCTGTAGATATTACAGTGGGGGGGGGGTGTCTGTAGATATTACAGTGGGAACTATATATGGCGGTAATGCGAAAAATGTATGTGCGCTATAATTAATCGGAATTAGTCGATCAAACACGAACATTTTAATCAGTAACAGCCCTAATTTTATTATATCTTTTAATATGACAACACTGAAGAAATTACACTTTGCTACAATGTAAAGTAGTGAATGTACAGCTTGTAAAACAGTGTAAAAATGCTGTCCCCTCAAAATAACTCAACACACAGCCATTAATGTCTAAACCGCTGGCAACAAAAATGAGTACACCCTTAAGTGAAAATGTCCAAATTAGCCATTTTTCCTCCCTGGTGTCATGTGACTCAGTGTTACAATGTCTCAGGTGTGAATAGGGAGCAGGTGTCACTGGTCACTGGAAGTTCAACATGACACCTCATGGCAAAGAACTCTGAGGATCTGAAAAAAAGAATTGTTGCTCTAAATAAAGATGGCCTAGGCTATAAGAAGATTGGCAAGACCCTGAATCTGAGCTGCAGCAGGGTGGCCAAGACCATACAGCTGTTTAACACAGGACAGTTTCCACTCAGAACAGGCCTCGCCATGGTCGACCAAAGAAGTTTATTGCAGGTGCTCAGCGTCATATGCAGAGGTTGTGTTTGGTAAATAGCTATATGAGTGCTGTCAGCATTGCTGCAGATGGTAAGGGGGGGGGTCAGCCTGTCAGTGCTCAGACCATACATTGCACACTGCATCAAATTGCTCTGCATGGCTGTCGTCCAAGAAGGAAGCCGGCAAATCAAGGACATGGAACCATGTTCTGATCAGACCAAGATAAACTAATTTGGTTCAGATGCTGTCAAGCGTGTTTGGTGGCAACCAGGTAATGAGTACAAAGACAAGTGTGTCTTGCCTACAGTTAAGCATGGTGGTGGGAGTGTCATGGTCTGGGGCTGCATGAGTGCTGCCAGCACTGGGGAGCTACAGTTCATTTAGAAAACTATGAATGCCAACATGTACTGTGACATACTGAAGCAGAGCATGATCCCCCTCCCTTTGGAGACTAAAGGGATAACAACCCCAAACACACCTCAAAGACGACCACTGCCTTGTTGAAGAAGCTGAGGGTAAAAGGTGATGGACTGGCCAAGCATGTCTCCAGACCCAAACCCTACTGAGCATCTGTGTGGCATCCTCAAACGGAAGGTGAAAGAGCGCAAGGTCTCCAACATCCACCAGCTCTGTGATGTCATCATGGAGGAGTGGAAGAGGACTCCAGTGCCAACCTGTGAAGCTCTGGTGAACTCAATGCCCAAGAGTGTTAAGGCAGTGCTGGAAAATAATGGTGGCCACAAAAAATATTGACACTTTGTGCCCAATTTGGACATTTTTACTTAGGGGTGTACTCACTTTTGTTGCCAGCGGTTTAGACATTAATGGCTGTGTGTTGAGTTATTTTGAGAGGACAGCATTTTTACACTGTTATACAAGCTGTACATTCACTACTTTACATTGTAGCAAAGCATCCTTTCGTCAGTGTTGTCACATGAAAAGATATAATAAAATATTTACAAAAATGTGAGGGGTGTACTCACTTTTGCAAGCTACTGTATGTCTTTCCTGCAGAATATTCTACTATATCCGGTGAAGGGCTCCAACAGACCTGCAAGAGCAGTCAGATGTGCATGCAGTCCACATCATGCATCAGGAGAGAAATCATGTTCTATTGGAAAAGCTTTCCTGTTTATGGAGGATAGGACGAGATGACAACACCAGTGCTGCTTATTTCCAAGGAAAACAACAGCAGTGGGCAAATATGTCTGAAAACTGTCACCACGTGTCTATGGGTACCTCTACACATACAATCAGTTCACAATTCTACTGCAAGTAGCCAGATCAGGTGAACTTTATGCACAGCCTGTGGGCAACTTTACAGCTGCACCCATTAAGGGATCATGCCCAATAAAAGGCAGCATTTCACCATGCAGGATAGCGTTCAGCACTGAGCAGTGATGCGTATTTCAGTGCATCTGACGTTTTTTTCTTTGACCTTTTATTGAAGTGTCGTGTCATATAGCGCCATCCAAAACATTGCACAAAAATGTAGCATGTGTGCATTTTTCCCCATACATCACACCAGCATTGTTGTGCGAATGGGGCACAAAGAAAACAAGCAGGCATCTGCATTTTTCTCGAGCATACCCTTATGGCTCCCACACACGATCCGAATATCGTACGACAGATCGTATGACTTTTTTTCGCTTAATAGTCGCAAGTAGAGATAGAATAGGTTACTAAAGTCACGGAAATTCTGGTACGTTAGAAAAATAAAAATCGGAAGTGATGTCATGTGTTGTAATGTATTTGTATTGTATTTTCGGACAGCAACTTTACTGACTAAAACGAAAATCGTACGATCTGGTATCGTTCAAAAAAAAAATTGTGATTGTCCGATCGAATAGTATCGGATGAACTGTCGTGATTGGCTCTCGAAAGTAGTGTACACTCGATCCGAAAATCGTCCGATTCTTCCTCGGACGATCGTTTTCGTTCGATATTCAGATTGAGTGTACGGGCCATTAAACTACATGCACTTTCCAATTCAGGTGTACAGATTTAGCATAATGGTCCGTTCCCTCAATCATCACTACACAATCATTACATATTACGTGTCAGCTGCTATAGTTTAGGAATCCAGAGACAGGTTTTTACCTGGATGATCACTGCTGGCAAAATTGATTAGGAATCCCCTTCCAGATATGTGGATCCTGCTTTCGAAACGTATGATGGCTTCATTGCTGTCCAGATAGAGATCTTTAGCAACATTATTCTGATTACCACAATAGCTAGCTGCAATCAAAAATACATATTTCATTAGTATATAAAGCCATTAGAAAGTAAAGTAAAAACATAATCTTTCTTGTAAAAAAAAAAAACACACACACACACACACACACACACACACACACACACACACATACACACAATCACATTTTTATGTCCCAATAAGTTGCACAAGAGCAAGGACAAAATGAGTCAAATGTGGCTCAGTTCCGTCCCACCCCATGTACGTGACAGTAACTTTAAAGGCTTTTTTTTTTTAACGCCAAAGTGCCTGAAAAACGTTTGAATAACGCCCGAAAAATGCCCCAGTGTGAAACGGGCTTTAGGCTTGTCCTATTCTAGACAGGGAGGTTACTGTCACGTTAAATCCACTAGGGAAGCTTGTGAGTTGGAAAAGTCAAACTAGTGGAGATCAACTTTTCTGATTCACTTTGTGATTTCTGCGTTCGGATGCATTTCTCCATGTGCCTCTTCATCTAAATTAAGGACATATACGTTCTGGTGCATTTTTGATGCGTTTCGCCAAGTTCCAGATGCTATCTATACAGGAAAAAAAAGCAACATGTTCTACTTTTGCTGACTGCACTGGTGTAAACTGGGGCCATTGAAATCCATGTTAAACACTTCCATGCGTTTCTGATGCAGAACAAAAATGCACTGGACTGCATCTGGTATGAACTAGGTTTTTTATTCAGCTGCCCAAATTTCTGGAATCGACATGACTTTGACATGCAGGTTCAGTGAAGGTCAACAAATGGATTTATTAACTACTACACACTTACACACGGACACTCTAAGCACTTAAACACACAACTTTCCCACCAGGCTCAGATGGCAATTTTTTAAAATGTTTTATAAAGCATTGCACTGAAAGCACTGAAGGACTGTTCCTAACTGAATATGTATCAAACTGCCATTTAAAAACAATATGTGTCATGTTATGTAGCCACTTCTAGCCTGTCTATACGCATACACTCTACTTATGGCTGCATGTCATTTTCTCAGGTTGGGCTTCCTGATGGTGACAATAGTGGACCATGTCTGCCTAATGTGAGTTGAAAGGTCCATCAGAAGTCTTCGTGATCGGGTGAAAACACAGGAGCACAACAGAGACAGGAACAGATCACTGTCACCCTTAGACCCCTTTCACACTGGGGCATTTTTCAGGTGCTTTAGCGTTAACAAAAGCCCCTGTAAAGCGCCTAAAAAGAAGATGCATCTGCAATCCCAATGTGAAAGCCTGAGTGCTTTCACACTAAGGCGCCTGAAAAACGCCCCAGTGTGAAAGGGGTCTTAGCGTTAAAAAAAGCGCATGAAAGAAGCTGCATCTGTAATCCCAATGTGAAAGCCCTAGTGCTTTCACACTGAGGCGCTGCGCTGGCAGGGCGTCAAAAAAAGTCCTGCAAGCAGCTTCTTTGCAGTGCTTTAGAAGCATTGAATACACCGCTCCTAAAGCCCCCTTTCCGTTGAGGTGCTTTTTTTTTTTTTTTTTAACACAAAGCACCTGAAAACCGCCCCAGTGTGAAATGGTCTTAGCGGTGCTTTACCAGCGTTTTTAGGGCGCTGGCAGTGTGAAAGGGCTCTGAAAGCACTCGGGCTTTCACATTGGGATTGCAGATGAAGCTTCTTTCAGGCACTTTACAAACTTTTTTTTTTAACGCCAAAGCGACTGAAACATTTTTGAATAACGCCCGATAAACGCCCCAGTGTGAAAGGGGCCTTAGGCTTCATGTAAGGAAGTTTGAAAACTAAAAATACTATAAAGTGTACATGTACACATAAGATAACAGAAGAGAGTTCAGGGGCTGCTAAAAAAAATGCCCACATGCTCCTAAACGTCCACAGCTGCAGTGTACACGAGGCCTTAATCAGGAAGGGTCTAAATAAGAACCTCCATGGCAGGTTTACCAGGTATATTAAAGAAAAAACAGTAGATTAACATGATAAAACTTACATGAGATTTTAACTACTTGCTACCCAGGCCAATTCTGACACTTCGCTCCTACATTAAAAAAAATCATGTTTTTTGCTAGATATTTACTCAGAACCCCCAATTAGAATATATGTTTTTTTTTTTTTTTTTGCAGAGACCCTATGGAATAAAATGGTGGTCGTTGCAACTTTTTATGTGGATCATTTTAACAGACTGTTTCTATACATCACACACACACGTGAATGTTATTGTTTGAATTCAGTGATCAATTCACTCGCGGTGAATGTTTAGTAGGGCTGCAACTAACGATTATTTTCATAATCGATTAATTGAAACAATAATAGGCCAACTAATCGATGTACAATTTAGTTAATATATATAAAAAAAAAAAAGCAATTTATTCTTAAATATCCATATGCAGTGGTAAATATAAATAACCAACTACAGTAAATGTAATGCCTTCTATTACCTTCACTTTCTCTGGGTTCAGATGCTGATCTTCCCTGCACAGAGTCTTTAAAGTGATATATTTTTTTTTTTAAAACAAACTTGTTATACTTACCTGCTCTGTGTAATGGTTTGGCACAGAGCAGCCCAGATCCTCCACTTCTGGGGTCCCTCACCGATGCTTCTGGCTCCTCCTGCCTTCAGAGTGCCTCAATAGCAAAAGTATAGTATAGAGCGCCCGCTATAGCAAGGTAAAAAAACGTCTGCCTTTAGAACCACTCACTTCCTGCCCAGGACTACATGTCCCATGAGGCATTGCTCCTCACACTTTCACATTCACAAATTCTCAGGCACTTAGTGACATGTATGGATGGTGTACTGAGCTGTACTGTATTTCCTGATATGTAAACACATAATGCATACTATATGCAGGCCAACTAATCAGCTGGCCGATTAATCAATTATGAAAATAGTTGACAACTAATTTTCATAATCGATTAATCGATTAGTTGCTTCGGCCATAATGTTTAGTAAATGTTACATACATTGCTTTACAAATATGACCCAAAAATTTGGAAATAAAGCCAATTAAAATAATTAAAAAAAAGACAAAAACAGGGCTGTAAATTTGTAGATTTTCTTTGAATGTGCTGAAAGCATTTGAATTGTAGAATAGAAGCAAAACATGCAAGAATACAGCTTTACTTCTCATTAAACACAAACTATGACTACAAAACTAGAGGCAACAATGCACCTTCCTTTTTTCTATTTCAGTAGACAAAGATGACACATGGGTGTTAATGAGTGTGCGTTCACATATTTCATAATGTCATAAATCCACAATGCAAATAAATAAGAGCGGGATTAAGCTCATGAAAATAATGCCATCCCACATTCCCCTGTTTATAACCAAAGCTCGTTTGTCTATATGAAAATCTACAGTCACAGTCCTCTGTGGCTCCACTGAAATTTCACCGTGGACACACAACAAACAATGTCAAATAACTTTCCATTGAGGTATTTACAGAACATGGAAGTACACTGCAGACTGACAAACACAGGAAGCAAGTCTTTTCATATGTACTATTTACAGTAAGTGGCCTAAACGTCAACCAAAAAAAAAAAGAAAAATCTGAATACAAAGGATTGAGAAAACACTGAGATCATTTGTATGTGCACATAAATCTGCAACACTGTCTCAGATATATATAAAACTGCTGAACCACACCTGAATTTCATAAAGAAACAAATAACACATGTTGGCCCCTTTTAAGGTGAATTCCTTGGCTGATATTCGTAAACGGCATTTTATTTTTAACTTGGTTGCCGGCCCATTGATCTATTGGCTGGCTTTTCCACGTCAATAATGAGATATGCTCAACAGAACCTGTAGGGTTGCCCAACTGTCACTATATGGTATCACAATCTCAATAGGAGTTATAACTGGAAAGAGTCTCTATGAAGGATAGAAAAAATAGCAGACGGTTCAACCTAACCATGTCCACTCAAATTCAAAGCATCAATTCTGGATAGGGTTTTTTGTTCCCTGGCCACTTCAATAGTGAGATATTTCAAACAGAACTTGTAGGGCTGCCCAACTGTCACTATATGGCAGGGATATGCAATTAGCGGACCTCCAGCTGTTGCAAAACTACAAGTCCCATCATGCCTCTGCCTCTGGGTGTCATGCTTGTGGCTGTCAGAGTCTTGCTATGCCTTATGGGAATTGTACTTCTGCAACAGCTGGAGGTCCGCTAATTGCATATCCCCGCTATATGGTATCACAATCTCAATATGAGTTCTCACTAGATGGAGTCTCTATGAAGAATAGAAAAAGCTAACCATGCCCACCCAAAATCAAAGCATCAGTTCTGGCTAGGGTCTGCCTTGGAATATAACCATGCATTGTTAGTTGTTATAATCCTCCAACAGTACAAGGTACATAAGTGAACAGTGACCTATGGCCCTAAGCAGGAATGGTGGATCGGCCAGTGCAAGATAAGCAGGAATCAACACAAACTAGAATACAGCAATCACACTATAATGAAAAAAAATAAAAAAAATCTGTAGGAGAATATACTGTCCCATTTTCTCCACTATGCTGCCATAGAGCTCGAAGTTAGAACAAGGAGTAATATATTTCCTTATAGATTTTTGTTCATTATTATTGACAAAGAATAAAAATAAAGGGGGCAGGTGAGAGGCCACGAGTTTTACAAGATTACTAACAAGCCATGGGTAATATATATGACAAATGATATATACACACACACACACACACAGTGCCACCGATGGAGGTCTCCCCCAGAGGAACTCTATATCAACATTCTATCAGAGACAAGTAATAGATGTGTCAGTAGCAGTCTTCGCATTAAGCCACACCGGCTCAGTGGATTAGCGCGCACGCAGTCTGTGACAGATAAGAGGCCAGGGATAATGACACAAGGTGGATTGATCATATGCTGGCACAGGCAAGATTTCTCATCCATGAAGGGTACTGCTGCCTTTATCTTTTCTCTCACTCACCAGACAAATCTTAATAATTCACTGGCTGCTGATTACATGACATGACTTATGGACCTTTCAGTCAAAGGAAGGAAAATGCAGTTCTGTCCTTCATTAGAGATCATGAGCTGGAGCAGAGGGATGTATTACTGCAGACCGCTAAGGGCAGTCACTGCTTTATTCCATCAGGCGGGTAAAAAAGATGTATGTGAAAGCTCTACAAAGTCACTTTCAATAGAAAAGGAGAGACTATTTTCTGGCACATAAGGTACAGATCAATATAAATTCTAACACAATTTATATAAAAAAAATTTAAGATGACAAGGAAATAAAGGATCTAAGCTATCTCGTAGTGACCAGTCACCAGTACAGAACACAAACATACGCAACTCATTTTTGTAAACTGCTGGTCACCATTACAAGGAAATTTCCAAGGCGAGAACAGTAGACGTTTTCATTGTGAATCTCCTTCTGAACATGCTACTTGCTTGATTGTATCTGGCTTTATAATTTTCTAAAACATTGACCAGAACAAGCATGCAGCAAATGATTTCTTTTTTTTGTTTATTTATTTATTTTTTTAAGTGTATTTTGTGCATGTACTCGAGAGAGGAGCCGTACTGCAGGAGTTGGGAGTAGGCAGGCCTCCCCCAGAGGCAATTTGCCACCTTTCTCCATGCCCCGGGTGGCAATGGTGGGTGTGTGAGGGGGTCCTCCCACACAGCCCACCCTACCTGCTCCACTTTGAAGCCCAACGGGGCAGAGGGACTACCTATAAAGGGAGTGAGAGGATCTAGCCCGCTCAACCAGCCCCGTTAGTCCTTCGCCTCTTTTTAGAGACCGCGTGGTCAAAGTGCATGCATGGTAACCCAATTTCGAGTGCGTGTAAGTGTGGTGGTTTTTGTGGGAGGGGGGGTGGGCGTACTAAGCGCAAGCTTACCTCGCATAGCACACCCACCGGGAGCCGGGCTGAGACCACCAAACTCAATTCACATGTAGCAAATGATTTCTAAGTGAGGTCAGAAAACTAGGCAGAAGCTCAAAGAACTGAACCCAACAAAATCAGACAGCCAGGCAACCAGCATTTTCAGAAGGAGAGGGCTGCAAAGGCAGCATACATATTCAGCGAAAGAAAAGTGGCTGAATAAAAAATAAAAAAATAAATGAACAAAACAAAAAACAAACAAATGCCTCCATCCACACAAAGTAGATGCAAGATTCCCTTCACTGGGACACTATATTTTGACAGCAGCACACTCTGCTGACAGAATACACTGATCAGCTTCTGATTGAGGAAAATGTACCAACATGTCCATTTGACAGAAGTTGATCATACAATCGACTTCTATTGAGCGGGGACAGTGAAATTCAGCCAGTCCCCACTGAACCGGCCAAATTTCGACCAGCGTTTTTCCAGCTTATCTTGTTTTGTTTCAGCAGGATAGTCACTAGAGGGAGGATCTAGAAAACTGTTCATGAAATATCAAGAAAATATGGTGCAACATTCGAGTAAACCTTACAAAACCTGAAAAGGTGTTCTCAATTAAAATAGACTGCTTCTTTATAAGCAAAAGCACATATAGGCATACTCCTTAAAGCGCTCCAAAATTAATCAGGACCGGTCAAAAGAAAAAACTAATTATTTCATCTCTCAGGAACTTGCCAGTGACACCAATTATCTTTTTTAGAAGTGTGTAAAAGAGGCATTCCTTGATTACCAGTATAAAAGGAAGTTCCTCTTCCACTGACCACCACTATAAGGGTACCCTCCTCCCACTGACCATCAATGTAACAGGCCCCTCCCAACTGACCAAAGTGAGAACTGCTTGGACCAACAATTAAAAGGGATACTATGCCAATAACCACACTACATTATTTAATCATCACATACTGTTAGCTGCGACTTACTGATCATAATAGTGTACCATGACTGTGGATATAATAAGGGTACCCCAAGACCTTACATTTACTTCAAGAGTCTCTGCACTGATAAAATGATTGAGAAAGACTTCTGTACAGGCTTTTAAAAGTTTTAGTCTTCAGGATATAGCAATATAAATTATTTGGATATGTAATCAATTTAGAGATTTTACAATCCAGTGCATTAGATACACAGCCAAAAGCTTGAATAAAATAGTTCACATGATAATTATTATTATTTATATATCTGTTTGTAACAAAGACCACTTTATATTAATCAGCCAACATCATATTCACATGATGGACTGACACGAACAGCAAACAGTAAATTGGCTAAAGCAACACACCTACCAAACTGTACATGCGAGACTTTATCAAGCTGCAGAATCACTATACATGCACTTTCCCCCCCATATACTTTAATTCCCGAATCGAGGCACATAAAAAGTTCTCTTGCTGCGTGTGGGGCCATGCTTGCACTGGTCATTTGTGTGTAAGGGGGACACTAAAAAGGAGACACACACACACACACAAATATATGATAGATAGAAAGTTCTTTTACTCAAAGCATCTGCACCCCTGCGTTCCATCAGTCTAGGCAGTCCAGCTGGCATCAAAACCAGAGCAGATTACACACCCCTGCTTTGGACATGAAGATGCCAAGGGACAGTCCATTCCCACATCGTGGGGGAGCGTCATCTGCTCAGGGAGTAGAGGATCAGGTAAGTAAGCCTGTTTCTTTTCTCCCCTGGAAAAACGAGGCATTAACCTTAGCGGTGTGGGCACAACCCCGGTGCAAGGGGTAACTATTTATTTGCTCATAGATGGGTTTATGTACTAAGTAAAATATCCTCTAATCCATTGTTATGACTTGTCATTTTAGCATGCCTTAAGCACTAATTAGCACTTAAGTGATATTGCAGCTTGGGTCATTATCACTTTCAGTCTGTACAATATAATAGAACATATGTTTCATGGGGGCCTACCAGATTAGCGTCAGACAAATTCAAAATGAATGCCATTAGATTAGACTTCTAGCCAGTCTAAAGATGTGTCAGCAAAGCCAGACTAGCAAAACCTGACATAGCAGAACCCAATTGTTTCACCATGTGACGCTGTCAATTAATCCATATTTGATATTTCTATATTCCTGATTCCATATATTTCCATACAAAAACCAGTAATGACCAGATCTACGCTGTACAACATGCACGTTTGCAGTCAACCGATATTAATAACACATGTGTATGACAAATTCAGCTTCCTGAGACAAAAGACAACTGAGACAGTAACATCCGCTATAAATATCTGCCATGGACACACACAATGCACGGTAGACCTCTAATATGACCATACTTTTGTTCTGGTTCCTTACATCACACATAGAAAAAACAGGAAACCATCCTTTGTCCAAGAATAACCTTACCCAAACATTAACATCTCTTAAAGCAGAACTCCAGACAAACATACAGTTATATAAATTGCATACCGCTTTATCTGCCAAAAGATTAGTACTTGTTCAGTCAGTCATATGATTTACACACCTTCTACACCGAATAGCCGTCATATGATTTACACACCTCTTCTACACCGAATAGCCGTCATATGATTTACACACCTCTTCTACACCGAATAGCCGTCATATGATTTACAAACCTCTTCTACACCGAATAGCCGTCATATGATTTACACACCTCTTCTACACCGAATAGCCATCATATGATTTACACACCTCTTCTACACCGAATAGCCGTCATATGATTTACACACGTCTTCTACACCGAATAGCCGTCATATGATTTACGCACCTCTTCTACACCGAATAGCCGTCATATGATTTACACACCTCTTCTACACCGAATAGCCATCATATGATTTACACACCTCTTCTACACCGAATAGCCGTCATATGATTTACACACGTCTTCTACACCGAATAGCCATCATATGATTTACACACCTTCTCTACACCGAATAGCCGGTCATACGATTTACACACCTCTTCTACACCGAATAGCTGTCATATGATTTACACACGTCTTCTACA
Source organism: Rana temporaria (assembly GCF_905171775.1). Taxonomy (NCBI): domain Eukaryota; kingdom Metazoa; phylum Chordata; class Amphibia; order Anura; family Ranidae; genus Rana; species Rana temporaria. The sequence goes on along the minus strand of NC_053492.1, from coordinate 273,030,424 downwards.
CCGAATAGCCGTCATATGATTTACACACCTCTTCTACGCCAAATAGCCGTCATATGATTTACACACTTCTACACTGAACAGCCAAGCAGGTAACAGACTTCATTCCATATTCAGCAATGCAGCCTCCATTCCCCTTACTGTACAATTGAATCAATTTTTACCAAATTAGGACCACACTGAACTAGGATGTAGAAGAGTGATCTTTCTGGCTGTGCAGAGGGGTAGATTTGGGCAAGTCATAAGACTGAAAATAAAGAATTACAAAGCTATACCCATTTCCTAGAATTCCACTTTCTAGATAATGCATCTGGCAATTCTAATACATTTTAAATGTTTGTTTAAAAGGTGTATACCAACAGTTTAACGGTCACGTATCAAATTCATGTAAAAACAAATTCTCATCTGTGCAGATTATTGTCCTTAACCAATATAATGCGGCAGCAGCTGTTATGGAAGGCTCAGACGGACAAAGACCTGCAGACCAGAGTATGCAGAAATGAAAATTAAGGTCACATAAGGGCAAAATGACATATGTTAGGACTCCTTAAGCTCAGTGCACAACCTGTTAAGTGTTAATTCATTGTTAGGGATATAATGCGTAGTTGGCCTCTAATCACATTTACTGGATTTAGGGAAAGAGGTTTGCCACACATGACAATATGATAGGCTGGGAGACAATCTCTTGTCAAACCTTACAGGACCTAATACAAACTTCTATAGGAATCAGATAATATGCAATATGGCCCACTTAGTTACCTTTACTTCTTATCATATATCTAAACCCAAAAACAAATGTCATGTTTTAGTTTACCAGCCCTTAGATGTGGTGTCTGCATTCATTTGTAAAATCTTTACAAGCATAGATGATATCCGTTAATCCTACCTGTGTCTTTGTATCTTCTGTGCATTAAGCTGAAAGCTTAACAATGTCATTGGCCTTCTCAGGTATTTTCAGAGTGCTACAGAACATATCCCATATATGTAATAAAGAGTAGAGCATTTGTAGTTCAATCAGTAGAGCAACCTAGTGTAACAACGCTGCTCCTCCGTGGTGAGTGAGCATTGCCAGCCCAGAACAGCAAGTGTGTTTCTGGATCACCAGGTGAAAATAATGGTCAGCCTAGGACAGCAAGTGTGTTTCTGGATCACCAGGTGAAAAAAATGGTCAGCCTAAGACATGAAGTGTGTTTCTGGATCACCAGGTGAAAATAAAAAAGGAAAATAAAACAAATAGTCACCACAACCAAGTTTCAATAATAATATTTTTTTTTGGTTTTGTATATGCTTAACAAGCAAAAACCCTTCTGGAAAAGCTTGCTGCCCACTAAACAAACCAGGGCCAGACTGGGTTTTTTATTACCATTCTACCAACTGGAAAGCCAGAGTGTGAGAATAGAATTTTTTCCCCCCTATGATAGAATTATACTGTGATTAGCAATACTAAAAGTACATTTTGTCCTTTGTGTCACCTCAATAATATTTAAAGTCCCAAAAAAAACAACAAAAGAACAACTATTATAGGCAGTGGCGGGCGGTCGATAAGGGGTTTTGACCAATAGGAAAGCTAAATCATAGAACAATTTATTTTTAAATAAATGATAACATTACTAAAAAAATTTAACATCTTAAAGCAAAAATTTTTTAGTCATATTATCATTTATTTAAAAATAAACCCTTCTATGTGTATGCAGTGCATTGTGCGGGGCGCCGGACTAATAGAAGTCTATTAGGTCCATCAATTTTTAACAAGCATGCGATTAGAGCCAGAGGCTCCAATTGGCTTGTTTTACACTGTCCTCAGGGCACTGCGCCCCGAATGTCCCTCACGTTTGTTTATAGCAAATTCAAATTTGCCATCACGTCACTTCCAGTTTCTCATTATGGCCAATTAGGATGCTGAAGATTTGGAACACGGAAGCCGCTGGGTATATGGGGAGGTGTGACAGCCCAGGCTGGAGGCTCCGTTTGAAGGTAAAGACCTGGAGGGGGTTGTTTGCTTCCACCCCCAATTTTTTTTTATCACCAGCCGCCACTGGTTTCAGGAAGTTTGTTTTTTTCAGAAAAATAGTAGAATATTTGAATAACTAGAATTTTTGTTTTGTTTTGCAGACAGCGCATATCTGATAAAAACAACTTAAGCTTGCCGTTAAAGGGCAGCTATAGCTGATAGCAGTGATAAGAGCCCCCCCTCAAAAAACAAACAGGCTGGTTGCACTAAAGTTGATCAATGGATCAACTTCAGTACAACCAACCTGCCCATAGACGGATCAAATCTCGGCTGGTTCCTGCTTAACCGGACAAAATGTCAACCCATCTATGGGCCGCCTAAGAGTTTAAAGAAAGTGTAGTTTAGTTAAAAGGACAGGCATACGTAAAGAGCGCAGACGCAAGGGAGGAGATGGTCAAGTGTCACACAATTCACTCAGAAGACTGAAATTTCTCTCTGTTTTAAAAGCACCTTCCAGGGAAGTGATAAGAAAAAGCCAAATTGACAAAATGTATCATTTTTATTTTTGAAACAAAATATTTTGTAAATAATCCAATATTGCACGGGGTAAAAACTGAACAGAGACCTCCAATTAAGAAACGATTATCCATTGTGTGGGGCAATACCTATACAATGGTAGCTGGGGATCCTTATCCAATTACATATTCCTCTTACTTCGCAGCATGTTGCATGTAAGGGGGAAGGAACGTGCCATCTTTCTATACAGTTTTACATTTAGGGCTGTTTCCCACCAGTGAAAGTCCAGTCCGTTTTATTCGGCATCAAAAATGCATGGACAGTATTTAACATGGATTCCAATGGCCCTAGTTCACACCACTGCAGTACATTCCAGCGCAAGAAAAGTAGAACATCTTCCTGTATTGAACGTGGCAAAACACATCAACAACACACTGAAATGCACATGTCCTCAACTGAAATAAAAAGGTTAAAAAAAAAAAAAAAAAAAAAAAAAATGCACTGGAATGCATCAAACATGTCCAGAACACATGTGTGAAGTAACCCTAAAGCAAGAGAAATTCCTTCATAAGAACTAAGCATCAAAGGATAATGATTTCTGTTTATTATAGGTACTTGTATAGCACCGTCAATTAATGCAGCGCTTTACATACAGTACCTTAAAGTATTCATACCTCCCTTAAATTTTCCACTTTGTCATGTTACAACCAAAAATTTAAATGTAATTTTATTGACATTTTATGTGATGGACCAACACAACGCGACACATAATTGTGAAGTGGAAGGAAAAAAATTGGTTTTACATTTTTTTCCCAAATAAATATGTGAAAAGTGTGGAGTGCATTTGGATTCAGCCCCCGAGTCAATACTTTGTAGAACCACCTTTCACTGCAATTACACCTGCAAGTCTTTTTGGGTATGCCCATTCTTCTGTGAAAAATAGCTCAAGCTCTGTCAGATTGGGTGGAGAACATCTGTGAATAGCAATTTCCAAGTCTTGCCACAGAGTCTCAATTGGATTTAGGTCTGGACTATGACAGGGCCATTCTAACACATGCATATGCTTTGATCTAAACCATTCCATTGTAGCTCTGGTTTGCGGCGTGCACAACATTTGTCCTGTGGACAGATTCTCCCATCAGAGCTGTGGATGTCTGTAGCTCCTCCAAAGGTACCATGGGCCTCTTGGCTGCTTCTTTGATTAATGCTCTCCTTGACTTGCCTGCCCTGTCAGTTTAGGTGGAAGGCCATATCTTTGTAGGTTTGCAGTTGTGCCATATTCTTTCCATTCTTGGATGATGGATTGAACAGTGCTCTGTGAGATGTTCAAAGCTGGGATTTTTTTTTTTATAACCTAACCCTGCTTTAAAACTTCTCCACAACATTATTCCTAAATATAAAAAATATCGTTTGCCTGAGCGCTGTTAGTGTTTCCATATAGAGACACCTTTCCTTAACATTATTCCTGACCTGACTGGTGTGTTCCTTGGCCTTCATAATGCGGTTTACAAAAGGTTTTCTAACAAACCTCAGAGGGCTTCACAGAACAGCTGTATTTATACTGAGATTAAATCACACACTGGTGGACTATTTACTAATCAGGTGACTTCTGAAGGCAATTGGTTCCACTAGATTTTAGTTAGGGGTATCAGATTAAAGGGGGCTGAATACAAATGCACACCACAATTTTCAGATATTTGTAAAAAAAAATCAAATAAAAATGAACCAATTATTTTCCTTTCACTACACAACTATGTACCACTTTGTGTTGGTCTATCACATAAAATTCCAATAAAAACATTTACGTTTTTGGTTGTAACATGACAAAATGTGGAAAATTTCAAGAGGAATGAATACTTTTTCAAGGCACTGCCCCCAAGGAGTCTACAATTTGTTGCCATCAGACATTATCCTTGTGTATTTTTCTCCCATTAATACAGTACCAGACTGCAGATCTTGCCTGTGCATTGTAAAATAAAAAAACAGAACATTATAAAAAAAAAAAAAAAAAAAAAAAAAGGAAGCTGCCCAGTTTGAGAGCATGTCAGCAATGCGGAAATGCCAGAGACTCACCAATTTCTTCACTGGATGATCCTTTGTATATTTTGAGATAAGCAGATTCACAGTCTTGAGATTCGATATCCAGATCTGCCAGCTTTAGGTATAGGCTTTTACCAGCAGGCACTTTGATTTTTATTAAGCACAGGGTGTAGTTGGGGTAAGTGCCAGGATAGTTCTTCGATGTCAATGTGCCACTCTCTTCATTAGTAACCATGTGTCCACATCCGTCCACTGCAACAAAGGAAGGAAAGAACATCAGAAAACGGGCTGCAGCATGCTAAACAGCTAGGAATACAATATGAAGTAATGACAATTATATATTATCAGTGATCGGATTTGACTTTAAAAAAAAAAAAAAGATCAAAGCTTATAAAGGTAGCCAACGACAGCAGCATGTTAGGAAAAATGACTCCTGAAAAATGCCTGTTTCTTGGCTAATAACAATTCTGAAAGAAACAGTAGGGCCTTACAAGAAAAACTCAGTCCATTTGAACGATAAAATTTTAATAGGTACAACTGCTCAGAGCATGGCATTTAATGAGCCGTAGATAATCACTGGCACAACAAACAGAAGAGCACAAGAGTTACAAAGTTTCAAGTTACTATGCTCTAGGTTTGTATATCACTCAGTACACAATTCTACTGTAACCTGAAATGTGGCATCTATGTGTTGTCTAAAATTAACTAATAGCACTATATAAAAAGGTAATCTCTGAATCGAAAGCTAGGTCTACACTTACAGCGGAGCTAAACACTCTCAATCAGCATTAGCCAATTTTAAACCTTAAGGACCAGTTCACACTGATGCAAATTCTGATGTGATTTTGACCCGTTTAGAATGCATAGATTTGCATGTCATTTGAAAGAACATTGTTTTTAATTAAGGCTGCTCACATCAATGTGGTGCAATTCTAAGGTGGCTAAAAAAAAGAGTCATGTGCGAGTTTGATCCGGTGCAGTGTGAATTCAGCTCCAAAGACTTCAATCCGCATCAGGTTCACATTAGAATTGCACTTGATACACAATAATTGTGTGTATATATATATATATATATATATATATATATATATATATATATATATATATATATATATATATATATATATATATATATATATACATATACACACATATACACACACACACACACACACACACATACATACATACATACATACATACACACACACATACACACATACATACACACATATACATATATACACACACACACACACACACACACACACACGTACGTATATTATTTATATATACACATACACACACTGTAGCACTACCCCCGAAGGAGCTGCTGGATATTTTCGGGCAGGATGTTACCCCTCTCTCATCTATTACCCTGGACGGCGAGGAGAGACACTTTTTTTCTTAGATTTATTTTGAAGAACTTGGTAATAAAGAAGAACTGGTTGAAGGGGTGGAAGGGTACACAGGTAAATAGGTTCAGGTGCATAATTTCAATCCGGAAACACTCCTGCTTCCAGCAACACAGCTTTTGTCGCCACTCTAGCCAGAGTGTGTTTTGCGCACCCGGATAGGTCCCTCTCACTGGCCTAGCAGCCGGAGTGGCTCACGAAACAAAGTACAGTCTCTGCCACAGACCTTCCTTTGAATGGAGACACTTTTGGTCCAGAATCCCCTGACACAGGATTCAGCACCCGGATCTCTCCAGATTAACTTCTGTAGAACTCAAGTCTGATAGGCGATCACCATCAAGCCTCTCAGTGTATGGTGTATCCTTCGATGAAGTTTCCAGGCCTCTCCCGAGATACCAGCCTCTTGCTTGGTCCTCTCCAAGATAGGTCCTTCATCAAGCGGGCTTCCTCCCTCCAGGACGGACAGCACAGGATCACCTTGACAGCGTAGACTCAGTCTGACTACTGAGCCTACTTAACCAATCACAACCCCGGACCAACGTGGTCCCGGAGCCAGGATTGCAGGAGCATGCACCCCCGGCCAGGAGGGCCACGAGGTGGTGGGACGACAGACCAATGACCGACGACCTCAATCCAGTGGCGTCTGTTCCTTAAGTACCCCTCCCCAGCATGCACAGCGGGACGATCAACCCCCACTGATTGGCTGCCGAGGGGGGACACCCAATATTACCCTGACTGAGCTGCTGCCACCCTTTGGCCTGGGGCGGTAACAACACCCCCAGGCGAACAACAGTGGTCACTCCCAGCTCAGCCACAGCTGAAACAGAGGCCCAATTTAGCCAAAATGATATGAGTCTGAGTCAACTAACATTCAGACTCCTCTCTAAATTTAAAGCAGTGCCTCCCCAACAGGAGTAGTCCGCTACATAACAAAGAAGGACAAACAGTGGAGAAAAATCTATGCCCCTCCTGCATTGTACTGGTCACCCAATGTGATGGGCAGCCTCACTGACCAATAGTAAGATGCATGAGGCCACTTTATGGCACTATTTATTGTGATGAAGTGGGGTGTTTGCATAACCATTTTCATCTGGGATTGAAGCTCCTTGAAAGATAAAGTTCTGACATAAGTTTAGTTACTTTTAATTCAGTACAGATATTCTTTAAAGGGGGTGTAAAGGTTTTTTTTTTTTTTTTTTTAAATGCCAAACATGTCATACTTACCATCTCTGTGCAAGGGTTTGACACAGCGTGGCCCTGATCCACCTCTTTTGGGGTCCCTCAGCAGCGCTCCTGGCTCCTCCTCTTCTCAACTGCCCCCTCGGAGAGCCGCATTCCATGGTGCATGCTCCTGAGTCTTGCTGCTGCGTCTATTAAAATAGACAGCAGGATTTGGCCCCGTGACACTGGATTTGATTGACAGCAGTGGGAGCCAATGGCTCCTGCTATTATTCTATCCCATGAGAACTTGAGACAGTGGCTGGAGCTGCTGTTCTTGTGCCCATTGCTTAAACGATCGGGTTCAGGCAAGTAAAAGGGGGACTCTGGGGGGCTGCTGCACTAAAGAAGTATTTTTAACCTTAATGCATAGAATGCATTAAGGTGAAAACCCTTGAAGTTTACAACCCCTTTAACACCTGACTTCAGGCAAGAATGAAATGGAGTGTGAGTAAATGCCCATGCATGAATTTTACCTATAGGTAAGCCTAGAATAAGGCTTACCTATAGGTACGCTAAATATCTCCTAAACGTGTGCTGTTTAGGAGATATTTACTGTAGATGCAGCCGCTGAAGTCACCAACGCATGCGCTCTGAAGGAACGGCATACCCGTACCGTAAACAACAAGCTCCCAATCCGCATGCGGGAGTGAAGTCATCGCAGCTTCGGTCGCTCACACAACTGGAGTCCTGGAACCCGGAAGGAAAACTGGGTAAAGATGGACGCGTCTTCAGCAGTGACAGCGCGCCGCTGGAGGGCTTCGTTCGAAGGCAAGTTTCACATAATGTGCTAGTATGCAATGTATAATGATTCAAAGTCACAATGAATCAAAGCCAATTTCATGTCCTGGGGACCAGGCATTTTTTCTGCTCATTATCTTCTCTGGCACTGGTCCCTTCACCGCCCCCTCCTGCCTTAGGAGCCTATATGACATACCCTGGCAGCATGAAGCGTCATTTACACCTATCACATCACGCATGTGGACACCCTTCAGGTAAATAAAATAGACTTTTTTTTTTTTAATACCAGTAGTTAGAGAGGGATGGGTGGGGGTTGCTAATGATCTGAAGTTGGCACTTAAACAACAGGGTGGCCTAAAAGCTATTCACTGTCAATCTATAGTCTCAAATATCTCATGGTAAATGATGTAGTCCTAACAGTATATATATTGTACAGAGAGTAGACGTATAACAGAGTAGGCTGCAATAAAGGAAAAACACAGCCTCTTTAGTATTAGGAAATTATAGGGATGTATCAGGAATGTGACAAATAAAAGGAGGCTGTGAAGTATCATGTATTCTATGCATTCTTCCAGAAAAAAACAACTCCCATTACAAACCTCACCCATCAGGGATCAGGCAAAGCAGATAAACAGGAACAAACCGCAGGCTATTGTTTGGACTTTGGACAGCAAATACCGAATGCAAATCACTAAAAGCATTAAAATGATCCAACTGCTTCATGAAAATGAATGGCTACAAATAAATATTTCTTTACTCAACCGGTTTCAAAACTCTTGTTTTAAAACAGGAAACTTTTTAAATAATAAAAAAAAAAACACTACAATACAAATTTAAAGCAAACCTGTGCTTTGCCTATTCAGGGTGACAAACCAGGATTGCTGAAGGACTCAATCACAAAATGGGACACAAAGCATTTTTCTAACACCTTGCACGGAAAGTAAATTGGTCTGGGTGCATTGTCTGCTATTGTAACACTGTGCTTCTGTGCCATTTAAAAGAATTCGAGCAAAAAGAAAGAACCGAGCCAAAAAACTCTGAAGTATGTGAGTCTCAATGGTGTGAGTACTGGGAAGACACAGCCCTGTGTACACTGACTCTACTGACTTCTACTTGCCTTCACTTCGAATAGCTGAATACAGTGGAAGGCCAACAAGAGAAAGGCAAGTATATGCTACCATGATAGAGTACAGGGGTGTCAAACTCAATGTTATCGCAGGCCGCATCATCATTATGATTGCCCTCAAAAGGGCCGGTTGTATCTGTAAGATTAGATGTCCAGCACATCCCCTCCCCTTACATTAGATGTCAAGAGCCACCCCAACATCAGAAGTTTAGTCCCCCCACTCTCCCTTACATCACAGTGCACCCACTTTCCTTATGCTGCTGCTGGGAAGAAGCTGGATGCATTGCTGGAAAGCAGAAAGTAAGGGTCTGGAGGAGGACCAGAGGAGGGCTGGAGCGGTGCGAGGACCTCATGAAATGGGCTGGATTCAGCCCATGGGCCTTGTGTTTGACACCAGTGGACAATATTAAAGAACACAACACCAGTAGCTTTTGCCTGTGTGGGCAAAGCAAAGGTTCACAGCTATGCAGCTTGCTCGGGCACAGCAGTCCATTCCATTTGAATGAAGTGGACTGTACCCACTGAAAACACAGGTAAAGGGTCCCTGTACCTTCTCATGCGTCCACAGGGAACCTGCACAGTGTAGTGTGGTTTCCAGTGAGTGGGGGTGCCATTAGAATATGATCCCCTCACATCTCCCAAACTGCATCTTTTTCTGTGGGTGCGGGAAGGTGTGAGATTACAAACCTACCTACAGCCTGCACTAATGTGAACCTAGCTTAAAACTGAACTCCTGGCTGGAGCACATAAACACCTTGTAGTGCCCCCCTCGTCTCAAGGGTTAAATGCTCATCATGTCTAGGGGTGCCTGACAGAAGACCTCACTCTGTAGAGTGGCTAAAGTTGGCTATAACTAAGAATTCATTTCAGGTATTCATATATTTTTACATAGTTACATTGGTCCAGCTTGGACCAATGTAACTATGTATATACCACATGTGTGGGAGGCTCCTGAAAGCTGGAAATCACTGTAGTACCCTTTGCTACTACAGTGATCTCCACTAGCTTCTGCGTCCCTTGCCGAGCAGCAGTCCTGCTGCATTTCAAATACAAGAGGTTGCTCATTCAGAAAACGCCTTTCAATTTTTCAATGAATGCAAGCAAAGTATACTATGATTGAATGAGGTGGAGAGGCAGGGTGACGACGACATGATCTCCACCTTGTCCAATCAGAGAACACTTTGCATTCATTGAGAAAATGCATAGCGTTCTCTGAATGCCGTCTGTGCTGAGCAAGCAAACCCGTGTTCACAATGCAGCTGCTCAGCACAGGACCCAAAAGCTAGTGGAGCTCACTCAAGTAGCAATGCCTACTTCACCGATTTCCAACTAGGGAGATTGGCCAGGTATGGTATACACATAGTTGTATTGGTCTAAGCTGGATCAATGTAACTATGTAAAAATATCCACAGCTTTTTTCTCTCAGAGGATATGTGCAAGAACTCCCCCCTGAGCACTGTCTCTTGGCTCCACACCCTACCCACCTCCCAGTTCCACCCCTTTTAGAAAATACAGAACCAAGTATCATTTTGTACTACCAAGTAATTTGTCTGGCATTTGATAATTCCCGCCCCCCCCCGCCGCCGAGAAACAACAGACCTCAACCCAGCAACAATAGACCCTTCAACGACAAAAGATCCCCACACACAAAAGACCCCCCTTGGCAACAAAATATCATCCCAGCAACAATAGACCCCAGCAGCAACAACAGGTCTCACAGCAGCCGGCAACAATACACCTCTCTTTCAACAGTAGATCCTTCCCAACAACTGACCCTCCCAACAGCAACAAGAGACACCCACACAAAAATAGATCCCCACCAGCAACAATGGATCCCCCAGCAGCCAGCATCAATAGACCCTCCAGCACACCACAGCACTCCTTGCCATAAAATACATTCAGTGCTGGGAACTGTGTTCCCAGCATTCCCGCTGAAAAAAAGCAGGGAAAATATGCATACCTGGCGTTATTTTTTAATACAGTCAACTTCAAGGGTAAGTCTGTAATGTACCCCTCGACAAGATACGTATTTTAACCTTTGAAATGAGGGGGTTAAAAATATCCATACATGGAATTTAACAAATCAGATGAATTAATCTATATGATTAAAGGGTTACTAAAGGATTTTTTTTTCTTTAAAATAACAAACATGTTATACTTGCCTCCGCTGTGCAGTTCGTTTTGCACGGATCCACGTCTTCTGGGGTCCCTCGGCGGCTGTCTCTGGTCCTCCCCGCAATTACTTACCACAGTCATGCGGGAGCGCTCCCGTGATACAGCGAGCGGCCATACCTGCTCACTGCATCACTCTGCCCCGCCCCTCGGCACGCCACGTCACTGGATGTGATTGACAGCAGCGCCAGCAAATGGCTGCGCTGCTCTCAATCCATCCGCTCTAGCCAATCAGCAGGCAGGCTGAGCGGCGAAGAGGATCTCGGGACCACACGTGGGACTTTCGAGGGGTCAGGCAAGTATAAGGGGGGCTCGGGGCTGGCAGCATCAGATGTTTTTTCACCTTAATGCATAGATTGCATTAAGGTGAAAAAACATTTTCCTTTACAACTCCTTTAATGCATACTTACTGGGCATAGTAGACTATGCAAAACGTGACCAACGAGAGTGTTTTTCAATTGTATACCTGTTTAGCAAGCATGTAGCCACATAGTAGTTGCAGTACTATATGCATAAACAGGCGAGTACCTATATACACTTCTGAGTAAACCTGAAAATCTAAAAAAAAAAAAAAAAAATCCCCCTGTATTTCCAAGTTTAAAAAAGTGGCAAATATCTGACAAATGCTATAAAGAAGTTGTCATTTGGTTACCTGCTCATTGTGAAAGGTGATGACTGAAAAAACACGTAATTAATCTGAAAGTCCCTGAGAAACTATTTTATGAATGTGACAGCAAAACACTCATAATTCATGGCACGCCACTCCCAGTGCATGACCTTCACTACATTTCTTCTATTTTCTCGTTTTGTGAAATTAAGCAAACCTTTTCTTTAGGGGTTAATCCAATGTCATGGATTTTTCTCTGTTAATCCCATAGGATTTTCTAGGGTTCATACAGATTTGTGTAATCTGGAGTGGACACGTGTTTTCTGCAATGCACATAATCAGGCAATGTAATGTGTTTAATCGGACTGTCAGACTTGCCTGTAAAATTCTACTTTCAAAACTGTATTTTTAAAAAAAATGACAGTTGGAGTTTAGATGGTAAAGGCAACAAAGACAACACCACCACATGCCAGAGCAGAAGAATGTCACCTGCCTTTGGCTAGCATTACTTGACACGTATCCTGACTCTTTCCGAGAAGCCCTCCACCCAGTTAAATAACTACTAGTTATTAAAGTTATACTTCCTTTCAAAAATATTATATAAAATATATAATTTTATATAGTATAAAAATGCTCACGTGTACCTTACTAAAGCCTGGTACACACGGGTCCATGTGTACACCTGCCTATGCCACAGAAGCTGGATGAATGGCTTGCTTCTGTCAAACGGACAAGCTGGAAAACCAGCATCTAATCAGTGCAGGAACCCAATGGCTGCGAGTGCTAATCGGTGTGTTCTGGCGGGGGGACAGTGCCCCTATCAGAACACAATACCTCAGCGGGGAGATCAGTGTACCAACATCAAACAGCTAGTGCAGCGAGCACCTCCATTTTTTCCGTTCAGTCTGCTGGGTTGAACGAAAAAAATAAAAAAACTGATGTGTACCAGGCTTAGGTATCATATACCTGTATACAGATGCTACAGAAGTATAAGTAGAGCCGAAAATCCAAAGAGTGCTCCCAAACACTAGAATGAGATGAAAGGAGCCAAATTGGTTTATTAGTTCTTGGGAATGGATACATGGTAACTTTTGGATGCAAAATTGTTGGCAATGTGTGGGTCTGCTCATGACTAGTTAACCGTTTTTCCTTGGAGTTCAGCTTTAACCTTTTCCCAGCCAACACATCATGTTAAGCTTACATTATGTCATGAGTAGGGATGGGCTCAGGCGTGTTCGGAGCAATCCCGCCAAGAAGCCCTCACCACACAACCCCAATCATAGGCAGTGAGGCATTTCCCAGCTTGCAGCTGCACATACACGCTGCCTATGACCGGCAGTGTGCTGTAAGGGCTTCCTGGCGGGATTGCTCAGGTGGGTTGGGACTATGATCCAAACACACCAGAGCCCATCCCTACTCATGACAAAGTAAGCTAAAGATGTGTTGGTTGGGAAAAGGTTAAAGCTGAATTCCAAGGAAAAACAAATAACCACACACATAAAATACTGTACATATCTGGTAGCCATTTTACCTGTCAACTACAACAAGCCATAGGATTTACACAGCCAAAGCTGGCCCATACACTAGAACAAAAACGGATTTGTATGAACTTTCTCATCAGTACATTTGATGACTGATATTGGAAAGTACTTTAAATTAGGTTTGCTCTTAGATTTAACAGCAAGAGTTTTTTTTCATTTGGAAAATTCTAAGAAATAATTTCCATCCTGCTCCTCCGAATATTCTGGTTACTGCAATTGAAAAGTCGATTTGTTCCCATTAACAATTAGAAATCTTTCTAACAATATTCTACTAATGTAGGACCATCTCAAATTAGACTCTACTTTTTGCTCCTCCAGTTTAAGGCATAGATGGTTCGAATCAACCAGCCTGTTGGATTTCTGATGAGATTATAGCCGCTAGCAATAAATTAATCACCGATCTGGCTCCCCCCACTGGGAGAACAAAATAGCCGAGAGATTCATGGTTGCAGGAAAGAAAATGTGCTTATGCCTGGCTAAAACATTACACCTTTGGCACCCTCTTGCCTCCAGCCAGTGACTGAACAATGAGAGAGTGGTAGCAGACTTCTGAGGTTATCGCTCACACCTCAAGCAGGAAAATATGTTAACACAACACAAAGCTAATTTGCTCTCTCCTGGGGAGACACACATGCCATATACAGTCACCAATACAAGTGAATGGCTGTAAGCAGTATTGCTCAAGTAAAATTGCAGACTGCTTCAGCATCATTATTTACCGGCATATGGCATTTCTCTCCGAACACGTTTTTGGGGAGAACCACCATAGGCGCATGAGTGAGTAAATGCAGATGCAAAAGAAATCAGCGTTTTACTCCTGCATTGCCATTAGGGGTGCAACGGATCAAAAAACTCACGGATCGGATCGATCCTCGGATCAGGAGTCACGGATCGGATCATTTTCGGATCAGTAAAAAAATAAATAAAAAAAACACAAGACAAACAAAAGTTTTTTTTTTTTTACATTTTTATTAATTTTTTTTTTTTTACTAATGGCGGCGATCAGCGATTTTTTTTTCGTGACCGTTACATTATGGCGGACACATCGGACAATTTTTGGGACCATTACATTGGGAAAATGGCAATTACAGTGTTACTGTTTTACTAGTGTGGGGGCAATGTTGGCTATGGCTATTAATAGCAATAGCCAACATTGCCCCCACACTAGTAAAACAGCAACACTGTAATTGCCATTTTTGCCACTGTAATAATAGTCATAGCCAACATTGCCCCCACACTAGTAAACAGTAACACTGTGTGTATAGCCATTTTCCCACTGATTACAGTGGGAAAAATGGCTATACACACAGTGTTACTGTTTACTAGTGTGGGGGCAATGTTGGCTATGACTATTATTACAGTGGCAAAAATGGCAATTACAGTGTTACTGTTTTACTAGACGGAGTACATCAGTACAGTGAGTTGGCTAATGGCTATTAAGCCATTAGCCAACTCACTGTACTGATGTACTCGGTCCGTCTCGCTGTACTCCGGTTGCATGCAGAGTCAGCGCGCTCTTGCAGAATAAAAAAATCCACGAGCAGAGGGAGGGGTGATGACGTCAGCGCGCACCGCCGCCAAGTGTACCAAGATGGCCGACCGCTCCGGAGCTAGGCCGAAGCCGCGGTCTTTCCTAAGGCCGCGGCGGCGGTGCGTTCCGCGGATCGCTTACTGTGCCGATCCGAACAGGTCGACCCGTTCGGATCGCGGATCGGGCACGATCAGTTGCACCCCTAATTGCCATGTACAGCTTTCATTTAGTGCACACTAAAGCCCCATACACACGGTCAGACTTTTGGCCAACCAACTTCAAAATCTGCAACTTTTCCAATTTGTCTGACCGCGTGTACGCTCCATCGGACCAACTTTTTCGGGTTTCATCCGACAAAAAGTTGGGTCTGCAAACGGACCAACTTTTCGGCAACAAAAGTCTGATGGTGCCTTGTCTGACCGTGTGTACAGCAATCCAACCAACTTTTGGACAAAGTGCAAATACGCATGCTCAGAACCAATGTTAAAAGCAACAAACAATAGCAGAAGTTAACCAAAGGGTGGCGGTAAAGAGCAGAAAAGAGCAAAAAAAAAAAAAAAAAAACACGTGATGTTAGGAAAGTTTTAGAAAAGTTTGCAGAAAAGTCTGACTGTGTGTATGCTATGGGTGTGGCCGGACAAATCAATTAGGACAAAAATCCAAGGGAAATTTTGTTTGATGTCTGACCGTGTGTATGAGCCTTAACTGTGAAACATAAGCAAGGCAGTATACACTCCTACAGAGGCTGGAAATGCAGCCAAGCCCCAAGGACAATGCAAATCCTGTGCACATATACAGGTGTTGCATCAGTGGCTGCCCAATGGCAGACACTGAAGACATCGGACCTGAAGTAAAAACTGAAGATTTCCGAAGTGGCGACGGACCAATGAGAGGAAGCATGGACGTGGCAGCATTGGAGGAGGGCACTCTGGGACTCAAGTATACCATATTGTGCAACCTGGAGCGGGTTACTCCAGGAAGTACTTGCACATTATAGCAAATGCCCACCCATTCTAGAAGATCAGCTTTAAGACTGTGTTGAAAACTACCAGTGTCAGTGTGCTAGCACTGAGGACTAACATACTAGTGATACCAGTTCTCATGTATCTCAGTTGGTCCTTGCATATCCAGAGATAAAAAATAAATAAAAAAGTAACACAGGTATCCAAGTAATAATTAGCAATCACATAAAGTTTTATAATCTCTCCAGTTACTATTCCCTAAATCCATCCAGTGGCAGCCAAGTACCTTAAGACACAAGGGAGTTGTAGACTGTGACTGTGCACTTTTTGTAAGTGTAGTTGCGCCAGAGCTTAGTAAATAAGGGAAAGCTCAACTGATTTCCATCATCCAATCATGTGCAAGCAAACAATTGCTCTTTTTTTATTTTCCTTTGATGTGATTGGATGCCGTTTGCAAAGTATCGGTTCACCTCTAGGCTTGCAAAGAGCACAGCCAGTTATTAAAGTGGAGGTTCATCCGGAAATTAACATTTTTAACATTAGATTGATGCTCATTTTGTCAGGGGGAATCGGGTAGTATTTTTAAAATCGAAGCAGTACTTACTGTTTTAGAGATACATCTTCTCCGCCGCTTCCGGGTATGGGCTGCGGGACTGGGCGTTCCTATTTGATTGACAGTCTTCCGACAGGCTTCCGACGGTCGCATCTATCGCGTCACGATTTTCCGAAAGTAGCCGAACGTCGGTGCGCAGGCGCCGTATAGAGCCGCCGACGTTCGGCTACTCGTGACGCGATAGATGCGAACGTCGGAAGCCTGTCGGAAGACTGTCAATCAAATAGGAACGCCCAGTCCCGCAGCCCATACCCGGAAGCGGCGGAGAAGATGTATCTCTAAAACATCTGAAGACTGAAGACTGTCAAATAGATGTATCTCTAAAACATCTGAAGACTGAAGACTGTCAAATAGGAACGCCCAGTCCCGAAGACCATACCCAGAAGCGGCGGAGAAGATCGCTCTCTAAAACGGCAAGTACTGCTTTGTTTTAAAAAAAAACTACCCGATTCCCCTTGACAAAATGAGCATGTTAAAAAAATTTTTTTAGGGTGAACTCCCGCTTTAAGTATGTTTTTTTTTATTTTTATAGATGGACATTACAATTGGTTTGTTCAATCAAGTTTTGTATTTTTTTTAAAGTACCCCATGGAATGAATGTTACCCTACAATTGCATTATTACAAGGATGCTGGGGTTGTAAGGAAGAAGGTGGAAGGAACCGTTTTATACAGATATCTTCAAAATATAAGAAAAACAATTATGTAATTATATGCATTCAGCATCAGATCTATTACCATCTTACACACAATAAGACTTTTTACGCCAACCCACACAATGTTGATAAGCAATGTACCCTAGTTCCTGTATAATTTGCACATGGATACCAAGAATTGTCCATAACAAAACTATGCCCACTTGTTAGTTACACTAGTCCTGTTAAATGTTGCATAGCGCTGCTAACATAATTATGCTCAAGCTGGAGATGATCTTTGTGTGTGGGAAGGTAAAGTGATGATTGATGTTACTATCCAAAGAGCCTGAATAGACAATGTACTGACAATACAGAACACTAGTGCAAACTGTCACTTAGGGCTCTTTCACACGTCAGCTCAGTTTTTTAGATTATTTTTTTTTTCATCAGTTGATCCGTTTTTTTTTGGGGGCTTTTTACATATTTTGATGAAAAACGGATGTTAGCGGATCGGATGGTAAACGGATCATCCGCTAACGTCCGTTTTTCGTCCGTTCCGTTTTTTTGGCAGAAGAAAAATAGGGTTTTCTTCCGTCCAAAAAAACGGAACTTAACGCAGACGGATGCTAACGGACGCTCATCTGCTAACGGACGTTAACCCATAGGGAAGCATTGCGGTCTGTTAACGGACGTCCAAAAAACGGACGAACGGAACAGACGTGTGAAAGAGCCCTAAGACTGGGACTGTAGATGCTGAAAACTCCAGTTTTATAGGGTAGAAGTAGATACTAGATTTCAAGGTCACATTTGAGTCTGTCAACTACCCGTCAGACTGTACGGAGTAAAGAAAGTTGTTTAAAATTGTTACTGCATTGTTACACCATATCTTGGTGCTTCCTGTAAATTAAACCTTTAAATATTCCGATATCAGACTTTTTACACCTATGAACAACACAGTAGGACTTCTGCCATAGTTTTAAACCCAGACACATCCAGGATATAGCAAAAAACACCTATCATTAGGGGTAAAGACTTCCTTTTGGGTGAACATTAGCTTAAAAGTGGGCAAGTCTTTTCAAGGTGGGTATGGCACCAAAGATGAATCAACTGGGCATTTCTGACTGCATCTGTGACCATCAATTATTTTTGGGTGACATACATCATTTCAAGAAATATACACAAAGCAATACATTGTTAGGGATTACCAAGTGTTGCTTTAGGTCCGATTCACACCTATGCATTTTTAAGTGCATTTTCAGTTTTGCAGAAACACACTACAGTCCAATTAACATGGTTTCCTATGAATGTTGTTCACATCTGTGCATTTTATGGAAAGGGCCAGGGACTTTTATCTGGTTTTTGGTTTCATAGACTTTAATGGATGAAAAGCATGTATTGAAAAATGCAATATGCAAACTGCAACCCGCATAGGTGTAAATCAGCCCTTAGAAAGGTAGGTGGAGAAAGGAGCGCCCGGCATCCAATAATATGCAAGTTGAAGGGGGAGTTAAAAGGCATTTATTTAAAAATTAAACAAGTACATTAAGCCAACGTGTTTCAGAGGAACAATAGATCCTTTATCAGGGCTGTTGCTGCATGCTTAAAGATTGAGAAGGTTCCCAATTGGGTTTTGTTAATAGCAAAGAATCTTAATGATCACTGTCAGGATGGCTTTGGTTGTTGAGGCAACATGCCTCCATCTGTTAGCGTGCAGCAACAGCCCTGAAGAAGGGGGGGGGAGGGCTTGTTCCCTCGAAAACACATTGGCTCAATGTACTTGTTTCTAGTGTCAATAAATGCCTTCTAACTAATTTCAGCCTGCATATTATTGGACACGGGGCGCTCCTTTCTCTACATATGTCTACATGCGGAAACAACCTTAAGGCCATACTAAAAGGCAGCAGCCCAAGCCCCACTGGAAGAGACTTCTTAAAGCTTGCCCACAACCAGTGACTGATCGAGTCAGCCCTAAGAGTCACCTTGTAATCCTTTGACCCCATTAAAAGCGATAATTAGGTGATTTCATGCATTTTTATGGCCTGATCTTATGTCCTTTTATTTACAGTAGGAGATCCACTTGCATTAAATATTCTGATATTTACCTCAAAACGCACATAAATATTGGTATGAGTCTACATTCACACCAAGGACCGGTTTAAAAATCGCGTTCAGCTGAACTCGCACAATTTTAAACCGGCATTTTAGTCCGACTTTGGGGGTGATTTTACAGACATCAGTGCGGGTTCATGCACATATTGTCTATTCAAATCACCCCCGAAGTAGCCAAAAGTAGTACTTTTGGGAAAGGCAGTACCATTGCTGGCAATAGGATCTGATTTGACATGTCAAATCGCATGCCAAATCCTCCCAATGTGAACATGGGCTTAAAGGGTTTATTTAAAAAAAAAAAAAAATATAGGACAACCAACACTCATGCCTCAAGAGAACAATAATCTGTTGGTTAAGTTTTTCATCATGAACAAATGCCCCCTTGCCCTGCTGGATGGCAATGGCTAGTAAGTTGATCACAATTCTGAAAATTGACAGATCATAATGGGGATCAGGTTATTTCATGTTAATAACCAATTAAAAGATTTTCTAACAAACGGAAAATTGTTCTTGCAGGCCATTATTAAAGTGCATACAGCCCATAGTTTTTTGGTTTTGAATGGTGTGAAGAAGGGTTAACAACCAAGTTTTTATTGCAAAAACAAAAATTCAACAAACTAAAAACAGATACAATTTGGGTTAAAAAAAAAAAAAAGTATATCTTAAATGCAAGCATTGTGAATGATTGGTGATATTAAATAAATCCTGCAGCATTCTACATCAACTTTGAACAATTCAAGGAAGTGCAGAAATCCAAGTTGGAAATGAGGCACTGGATACAAATTTTTAGCTGGTAGTGAACACTCATCTACTGTATCTAGTGCCCTGCGTTCACCTCCACCTGGATGTTTTTATTGTGGTCTGTGTCCCTACATGGAAATTCTTATCTGACGTAGGTACCATTGTCACAGGAGTCAAAAGTGAGCTGTCACCAGAACAGTTATAGCCATCCAACATTTTTTTTTTGCATAGAAACTTCTTAACAGTAAGGTCTATAAATCTGGGTTCAAATTTCCTGTCCAATCACTACCATTTACCCCCAGCACTGGGAATGTCTAATAAGCCCTCCACCTCTTCTCCCAATAGGCAAATGTACTTCATCAATGCCAAGATTCCGGTTTATTTCACAATAATTTCTTAGAAAGATTATTCAACGACTAGATCTTGCATGGTACAACAGCCAAATCGTTCATGCCCATTAGGTACCTAATTTCCTCCTGGTCACAATGATAAAAAAAAAAAAAAAAAATCAGAGGTTAACGGTGACATGCCATAGAAATACTGTGCAGGTCTCTTGAAAAACACACTGTTGGTACCATATTTTCAACTAATAAAAACACAACAAATGTTGCAAGCTATTAAAACTTGTGACTATGTTACATCATTAAAACAGTAAATGTTGATAAAAATATCCATCTTGTTGACTTGTGATCAGTGTTATCAATGTCTGCCATATACCACATTCTTGTGGCTGGAGCCTACGCATACAAGAACCTCAGGAAATCCTTTCTGGATTAGAATATAAAAGGAAAACAAGCAGAGCAGCACATGAATACCACTCCCCCACAGATGTTACTGCCTCTCCGGGACACACCATTTACTCCCAATTTAATTATCTCCACCATGGTTGACAGGAGCTATTGCTGCAGGCCAAACTGCCTGGCCTCTCTCTGTGATCGAGTCCCACACACTAGTGCAGCTGCGTTTATGTATTCAGCATAGGACTGAATGCAGAAAGGAGCTTAGATCTTCCAAAAAAAAAAATATATATTATATATATATATATATATATATATATATATATATATATATATATATATATATATATATATATATATATATATATATAAAAATGTTTTAATGTATACACACACACACACACTGTATAAAATACTTGTGTTATCTTTAAAACTGCCATATACTATACTTTCTAGAACAAAACAAAAAAAAAGATACAGAAGTAGAATAAAATATTAACAGCATTTAGAAAAATTCCTTGGAAGTGTTCATGTACACAAAATGGAATAAAACAAACCTCAGGTTATAGTAATTTGATATACCTGCATTTATGTGTCACCTACCATCATCCTGCACTACACCGAGAACATTTCCATTAATGCTATCCCTAAGGATGCTCGCAATTTGGCATCCTGTTCACACATATGCCAAGCGGGAAATGCAGCGATCCCTGCGTGTTTGTGATCTCATGCAGATTTCAATACAAAAGTTAATGACACCCCAAACGCATCGCAAATGCAGAACGCATTGCAAACTGCACCAGATCGCATGGTACAGAACAAAACATACAATCCGGTTATGGTATGGCTCCACAAGAGGCGTCACTAGGTCACGCACCAACGTCACCTCCGGCTCACCGCCTTCACAGGTGGAACGCACGCTAGGACATCTCCACTTGGGACATCGTATGTACCCACGATATCGCCATCTAGCCTCAGTGCCGGCTCTGTGGCACCCCAGAATGTAAGCAGCCATTTTGCTTTATACTTGTATATTGTATTTAGTTAATTAAACGGGATTACACTATTGCCGTTTACTTTTTCATTTCCATATGCTGATCCGAGCCTATTAGTGAGGCAGGGGGTTTGACTCCATCCGCACCATCTCCATCCATCCATGTCAGCAACATACTTTGCTACAAGCGCAATTGACTTATATTTTAATTAAAAAGGGTCATTGCTCTCTGGTAAGCTGCCATCCTTACTTTGAGCACATTTGGGTGTCTTTTGCCTGCAGTTTTGGTGAAGGTGAACATTGCAAGTTATAACTTCTGGATTTGGTTCTCAAAAGGACATTTTCAGAACACATCACTAAGATTGTTATTTTGCACTATTTTCATCTTATCTAAAGACTGCTATTAGGACTGTCATAGCCCTTTAATGGGTGGAATTTGGTGTGACCATGTGTACGCAAGACAGCTTGAACGGAATTCCGTCGGAAAAACCTGTCGGAGTTTATTCCGACGAAAACTCTGATCGTGTGTACAGGGCATAAGGGTTTTATTCATCCTACGAACTACCAATGTAAGAGGCATTTTCCCATTGCCCCAGTAAGGCCCCTTGCACATTGAGGCGTTTTTCATGCGGTATAGCGCTAAAAATAGCGCTGCTATACCGCATGAAAAAATCATGCCCTGCAGGCTTTAATGTGAAAGCCCGAAGGCTTCCACACTGAAGCGGTGCGGTAGCAGGACCGCCCCAAAAGTCCTGCTAGCCGCATCTTTGGTGCGGTATAGGAGCGGTGTGTTTACCGCGCCTTCCCATTGAAATCAATGGGAAACCGCGGTAATACCGCAGTAATACCGCCCGCAACGCAGGCGGTATTAACCCTTTTTGGCCGCTAGCGGGGGTAAAACCTCACCGCTAGCGCCCGAATATCGTGGTAAATACGATGGTATAGCGGCGCTACAAACGGCTCCACCGCCCAATGTGAAAGCAGCCTATGGGTTCCTAGAAAATGCTTTTAGGGCTGTTTTTTAGTACAAAAAAAGTTGAAATGCAGATTTAGAGCTTTTGTACCCGCTGTAAAGTGAATTTCTTTAAAAAAAAACATTTTTAATATATAAACAAAAAAATCAAACTAGAAAGTTTTCACCAAGCAACTGGCTTTGTAACCTGAATAGACAGAGGTCAAATGTGGACCATGCAGGTGTAAATCTATTCAGTATAAAAGACTGGCATGGAAATTCCCCTCTTTATTACGGAGCCAGGAAACCTTTGCTGAACCAAAAGGGACGTTTGGGACTTCCACGCTTTGTGAGATCACCAAGCTTTAGTGTTTGTGTCACCTGTAAGGAACAGACATCAGGATGCTGGAAGGTTGGATTACACAAGTCTACTAATTCTAGAAACAGATGCAAAATAAGGCCACGGGAAGTGGAGAGAAAGGGATGATCAAACTGGATTAATTGGATCCCCAATATTCAGCCACGTGCGTTTACTGATTAAATCTAAACTTCTGGGAGATCCAGATCTTCCTCTGCTTTGGGCATTATACACACAGGCTTCACATTGTATGACTGCAGCTCCAGGGTCAGGCTCATAATGAGAGTGCTGATTGTCTGCAAGGCTTTATATGCATTCAGTACATTTCAGCACTGTTAGCTGAAGCCTGCTAGCAGCTTGTGAAAGAATTATTAGTTTTTTTTAAATAACAAACATGTTATACTTACCTCCACTGTGCAGCTCGTTTTGCAGTGTCCCCGAACTGCATCTTCTGGGGTCCCTCTGCAGCGGTCTCAGCTCCTCCAGACAAGCAAGGGACTTGCGAGGGCTCAGGTAAGTATAACAGGGGGCTCGGTGTGGGGGGGGGGGGTTATTGTCAGAAGTTTTACCTTTACAACCCCTTTAACTATTGCAACGTACCTTTTTCTGCAGGACTAGTCATGTAATCAGTTGTTTACATCAGTAATGCAGTAAATCATTATTGATATACTCACTGTGTAACTTAAAGTGGAGGTTCACCCAAAAACTTAAATTTTTAACATTAGATTGAGGCTCATTTTGTCAAGGGGAATCGGGTGTTTTTTTTTTAAATTGAAGCAGTACTTACCGTTTTAGAGAGCGATCTTCTCCGCCGCTTCCGAGTATGGGCTGCGGGACTGGGCGTTCCTATTTGATCGACAGGCTTCCGACAGGCTTCCGACGGTCGCATACATCGCATCACGATTTTCCGAAAGTAGTCGAACGTCGGTGCGCAGGCGCCGTATAGAGCCGCACCAACGTTCGGCTACTCGTGACGCGATGTATGCGACCGTCGGAAGCCTGTCAATCAAATAGGAACGCCCAGTCCCGAAGACCATACCCGGAAGCGGCGGAGAAGATCTATCTATAAAACGATAAGTGCTGCTTCGATTTAAAAAAAAAACCACCCGATTCCCCTTGACAAAATGAGCCTCAATCTAATGTTAAAAATTGATTTTCGGGTGAACTCCTGCTTTAAGGGGGGGTTAGTCCTCTGCATTGTGAAAAAAAGGGCTGTTTGAGCTTATCTTCTCTGATCATCCCCTTATTCCACAGTCCCCAAACCATCTCCTGATAGAACAGATCCCTGGGGACAAGCTGCACATGCTCAGTTTGGTGTATACTGAGTGTTTTTTTTATTTTCTTGGGAAAGTGCATGTGATCAGCACAGAGCCAATCAGCACTGTCCAGACAGAGGGTCAGGGGTCCTGCAGCCTTTTAGAAACGTTAGAGAATGAAAACTCCTACAAGATTTAACCAGACAACTGCTGATGAGAAAAGGTATTTAGCAGTTTATATTTACTAAAACGTTTGCATTTCTATGTTCTGTGTATTGTGGGAGACCAGATATAAAGAATGCAGGGTCCTGGGTTAAGGAACACTTTAAGGCTGGTACACACAGGTCGAATATCAGCTGGTTCAACAGAAATCAGCCAACATTAGGCCCGTTTGTACAGCAGTCTGTCTAAAGAAAGCTGATCTAATAACTAGCTTTAATCTAATATCATACTGGAAAACCACCATTCGATCAGTCGGGGGTGCAGTTCCCGGCATAACAGAATAGCACAGCGGGGGAGATTGATGTACTAACATTGCTTGTGTTAGTACAGCGATCTGTCAGGGTGTGTTTTTTTTTTCAGTCAGCCCACTGGACTAAACTCCCCTTGTGTATCAGGCATTATTTGAGCACACATCACCACAGTACAATGTAAAACATTTAATCCGCTACTCTCTATTATGAAGTTGGTGCACAAAGTTGGCAATGGTGCAAAGCTTAATATGACAGCTTTTTTCTTTAACCAAAAAGATCACACATTTTGGTAGGACCTTTCCGGGGTCTACTCCCTTCTTTTGGATCAGAGCAGCGATTGGCCATGATAAAAGGAAGTACCCCCCAAAAGTGTGTCCTGAAAAATGAACTCAACCTTCATTAACCTGCAAATTAAGTTTAAAGTTCTCTAAAACTTGAAGCACATCATTTTTTCAGGTCAAGGGATCTGCATTCATAGTGCGATTTATAAGACCCTTGCCTTGTCCCCAGAAAACACACCTTTGAAACAAGGGATCTAACGCTAAGAGTAAAGCGCATAATACGGCAAATAAAAAACAACAAGTAACAACACACCAACACTATTACAACGTATACCATGAGGTAGCATGGGGTGACAGCTTGGTACCTCGCGGGTTACCATCTGAGAGTACTAGGGGTTGATTTACTGAAACTGGAGAGTGCAAAATCTAGCCAATTAGCTTCTAATTTCAGCTTGTTCAATAAAGCTTTGACAAAAATCTGGAAGCCGATTGGTTTCTATGCAGCGCTGCACCAGATTTCGCACTCGTTTAGTAAATCAACCCCTATGCTTCATAAGATATTAGTTCACAGGCGTAAAGGACCAACTGTTGGGCTGCCATTATTCTACATCAGGGGTGCCCAACTTTTTGAAGAGTGAGGGCCACTTAAGCAACTTGGTAACCAGTCGCGTTCCACAATGAGCAGAGGGTGCGGATGACAGGTTACGGCTACTCTATAGGCCCTCCGATCCGCCCAGGTGAAAGGGGACGAATTCCCTTCTGTTTTTCGGATTGGAGGTAGGCGGGCATAAACGGACATCTTGTCGCTCTATATTGGTGGATTGAGGGTCCCATTTGGTCGGGCTGATTGTGTAAAAAGAGCCTAAGACTGCTTTCACACTGATGTGCTGCGGTTTACCCATTTCGCGGGTGCAGTGTAGTACACCTGTGTCTATCCTGCGGGTTAGCTGAACTTTGCCAAAAACTTTGCCTGTGGCAAAAGCCAGCGCTGTAGAGGAAGCATCGGCTTATGGGGCTCTGCCCCACAGCCGCTTTCTTCCTCCACCACCAGCTTCATTCACAACACTGATGCAGCGGTACGGCGGGCCAGCAACCTGCGATATGGGCTTGCCAACCCACCATTCCAGAGCAGGAGGTCGCGGGCCACATAGGAGGGCTCTGCGGGCCACATGTGGCCCCCGGGCCACTGGTTGGCCACCACTGTTCTACATGAACTGCATACAAGTGGACATTTGACTCGCTCTCTGCTAAACATAAACATGCATTTTAAAAAGCACTGCTCAAGAAACCAAAAAAACTCTCCAATAATGATCAATTACCTCATCACTGGGCATTTACATAAGGCATAAAACACAACATGCCCTGCTGCTTATAGATGGTCTTCTTTCACCCAGATCAGCATACTAAAGTGCCATTCAAAGTCTACAAAATGCTGAACTCGGCTCTGACTCATCCAGCTTGTGCGTCTCCAAGTCTGTTTTCATAGAAATCAGCAAAGTTTTCTGTGGAAATGTCGAGCTCCAGGTGTTGGCATAACCTGTTGGCCATGTACACAATGTAAGAATATTTGTACACAGAAAAATGGTCAGCTATGATCGTTTATAGCAGGGGTCTCCAAACATTCTAAACAAAGGGACGGTTTATTGTCCTTCAGACTCTTGGAGGGCCGGACTTTGGACAGGGGGGGGTTGAAATTTTCCTGGCATCAGTGGGACTAAACATCTGGTATTAGGGGGGGGAAGAATAGTGCCCCATCGTTGGTATCATGGGGAGGAATAATGCCCCATTAGTGGTGTTAGTGGGAGAAATGGTGCTCCACTGTCAGTGTCAGATGGCAGAATAGTGTCTCGTATCAGTGGGAGAGATAGTGCCCCAAGGGCCGGATAAAAATAAAGGCAAGCAAAGGGCCGCAGTTTGGAGACCACTGGTTTATAGTACTAGGTATGAGCCCTGGTTCCCACTGGGCTGCGGGAGTGAAGCCGTGCGAGTTCAGCTCAACTCGCACGATTTCACTCCCGCTGGCAGTCCTGATTTCGGCCGCGATTTAAGAGACATCTGTGCAGGTTTCTGCACAGATGTTTATGTAAATCGCGTCCCTAAATCGCAAAAAGTAGTACAGGAACTACTTTTTGAAATCGGTGCAGCGCCGCAGATGCGGCGTCGCACCGATTAGGACGGTGTCATTGCCGACAAATGCCGCCGATTTGAGATGCGATTTCACAAGTGAAATCGCATCTCAAATCGAACCAAATCGTACCCAGTGTGAACCTGGGCTGAATGTGTGTTCGGGAACTTAGATTCAGCCTAGGTTCACACTGCTGCGAATTCAAAATTGCAGTAAAATGCGCGTCGCACTGATTAGGACAGTGCCATTGCCGACAATTGCCGCCGATTTGAGATGCAATTTGACATGTCAAATCGCATCTCAAATCGTTCCAAATCGTACCCAGTGTGAACCAGGGCTCAAAGCTGAGGGTAGAGACTGATGTGAACGTACAATGTATATGTAAAGCAGTGCCTAAATTGATGGCGCTTTACAAGTACCTGAAATACATAAAGGAGGAATAAAAAAACAAAAACAAAAAACACACGTGTCCTCTCTCTAAACCAAAATAAAAAGGAGGCAGAGACTTTGTTCTAAAAACTGTCCAGAGGAGAAATGGTACATGTTTTTATGGTCCTGGCACTATATTGGTGATGCCGCTAAAGATTTCTATAGCCCATTAAATGATGCGACAGGATCAGGCAGTGTCTTGCTTGTTATGCTTTCAAAGACATGGGAAGGCTTTTGTTGAGCACACTTATAAATCTGAGCATCTTTGGCAGGACCCAAGTGAAAAAATGCCCATTCACAAGCTTTCACTAATGTCAAGAACAACGCATAAATGTAAATCATTTGGTGCCTTATGCAAATGCCACAAAATATGTCAGCAATATGCAAAATATTTGCATACACTTTTAGGATGAAAGCATCTCCCTTATGCACTCAGCATTATGTAGGAGTATGAATTGGGCTTCTTAAAGACCGTATGTCAGTAAAGATAGCTTGGTGCGGAGTCTTGACAATGATCCAATTTTTTCTATCCAGGACAGAGACCCCGTGACATCATTCTCTGTGTCCAGGCCTCGAGTGGCTTTCAAGAAGAATGCTTCTCAGTCTTTGGGGCTTGCTCAAATATTGCAGCAGGACCGCTGTGCTCACGCAATCAGCTGGAGTTAAAAATTATTTTTCATGGCTACTTTGCTGTCCTGACAGTTTGATATATAATGCCAGTACTATAAAAAAAGTGTTTAGATCCTGATAAATGTAATTATATAAAAAAAACAATAAAAAGGTAGAACTCACAAGTCCTTAGAAAGGAGTGTACTTAGAACATCTGGCTTATAATGATGACATTATAACATTTAAAATGGCAATGCAACCTACACTAATGTTTTGGTCAGAATTTCCCCAACTTAAAGTGATTGTAAAGCTTCACTTTTTTTTTTTTTTTAAATAACAAACATGTCATACTTGCCTCCACTGTGCAGCACGTTTTACACAGAGTGGCCCCGGTCCATGTCTTCTGGGGTCACTCAGCGGCTGTCTCGGCTCCTCCCCGCATCAGCTAATCCCCCTGGGAAGCGCTCTCCCAAGGGGGTTACCTTGCGGGAGCGCTCCCGAGTCCTGTATCCGGCGTTCATAGGCGCCAACTATAGGACTTGACCCTGCCCCCTGGCCCTCGCGTCACTGGAGTTGATTGAAAGCAGCGCAAGCTAATGGCTGCACGGTTATCAGTCTATCCAACGAATAACCGAGAAGAGCAGGCCAACATCATGCGCGTTCGACACAGGACTTTCGAGGGCTCAGGTAAGTAAACCGGGGGGCTGGGGGCCTGCAATCACTGAATGTTTTTTCACCTTAAGGATGAACCTTTACAACTCCTTTAAAGCCTACACTTTCCCGACAGATCACACTTCCAGGACTGTGTTAATCTTGCAAAAGCCATCTCTTACACGAAGGGCGTTTGCCCAGCTCTCCTAAACACCTTTCCTCCTGCCTGCAGCATTTTGGCAGAAAAATGCATGACATGTATAAATGTGTCAAGCGCTTAGGTGTGAATTCATTTCATTGGCCAGAATACTTGAGGCCTAGCAATAACGCACGTTTAGACGCATCAAGCTTTTTTTCTACCAACCGCCACTTCTCCTGGACACACTGGCAGTGGGGGGGGGTTTTCTGCCCCTAAATGCCTATGTGTGCATGGACACATAGGCCAACATGGAGGGGTGTTTAGAGGTAGAAAAAATAAATAAAAATAAAAACCACACAGGAGACGCCACCAAAAGCAGCATTTTAAATACTCAGTGTGCACAAGGCCTTAGGTATGACTGGAATATTATGCATAAGCATTTTCCAGCCTGGTGGAAATATTTATAAACAGACCTTGCGATAATCATTTTGCTGCATCTGTTTCATCTTCATCTGAAAAGAAAAGATGCCGTATGGTGCAGTGATCGTTTCATGGACAGAAAAACCTCATAGGTACCATGAGAGCTGCTAGCCCAGGTTAATGTAGATCAGGGGTCTCAAACTCAAATTACCTGAGGGCCACAAGACAAGTTTTCATATGCCATGGGGGGCCGCATGCAAACTTTCAAACTTCAAAAACAACAGTACTGGTGTCAGCGAACACATTATTAACCCCCAGCACTGGTGTCAGCAAGCGCATTATTACCACCAGCACTGGTGTAACCCAGGGTTTGACAAATTTGCTTGGAATCTAGGAGCCAGCTAAAAAAATTAGGAGCCAGAAAACGCACCCCGTCCCGACGAGCTTGCGCGCAGAAGCGAACACATACG
The DNA here is from genome assembly GCF_905171775.1 of Rana temporaria. Taxonomy (NCBI): domain Eukaryota; kingdom Metazoa; phylum Chordata; class Amphibia; order Anura; family Ranidae; genus Rana; species Rana temporaria. The sequence continues at coordinate 273,000,617 of NC_053492.1, read as the reverse complement.
CGAGCAGCGCCCGCATATGTAAACGGTGTTCAAACCACACATGTGAGGTATCGCCGCGATTGGTAGAGCGAGAGCAATAATTCTAGCACTAGACCTCCTCTGTAACTTAAAACATGCAACCTGTAGATTTTTTTAAACGTCGCCTATGAAGATTTTAAAGGGTAAAAAAGTTTGTCGGCATTCCACAAGCGGACGCAATTTTGAAGCGTGACATGTTGGGTATGAATTTACTCGGCGTAACATTATCTTTCATAATATTAAAAAAAATGGGGATAACTTTACTGTTGTCTTATTTTTTAATTAAAAAAAGTGTAATTTTTTCCCAAAAAAGTGCGCTTGTAAGACCGCTGCGCAAATACGGGGGAACAGAAAGTATTGCAATGATCGCCATTTTATTCTCTAGGGTGTTGGGATAAAAAATATATATAATGTTTGGGGGTTCTAATTAGAGGGAAGAAGATGGCAGTGAAAATAGTGAAAAATGACATTAGAATTTCTGTTTAACTTGTAATGCTTAACTTGTAATACCAACGGCCACCACCAGATGGCGCCAGCTCTTTGCTCCCCCCACTTCCGCCCTGCCTGCGGGCCATTTATAACTGGTCTGCGGGCCGCAAATGGCCGGTACTTTGAGACCACTGATGTAGATGTAAATTCTAAAGCTGATTTCACACTGCTCAGTAGCAAAATATTTTTGTTTGCTGCATTTCTGGTTGCTTGACATCAGTATGTACCTGTAAAAAAAATACGCACCAAAAAAGCAACAGCATTTTTCATGCATTTCAATAAGGAAGTGCGTTGTTGGTATGGTTTTAAACACAAACCAAAATATGCATTAAAAATGCATTCTTCTGCTTTTTGTAACGCAAAAACGAAAGAAAAAAAAACAGATTTGTGTAAAAACAGCATAAGACCCCTTTCACACTGGGGCACTTTGCAGGTGCTAGAACGTTAAATAGCGCCTGCAAACCAACCTGAAACAGCCAGTGCTGTCTCTCAACTGTGAAACCCCCGAGGGCTTTCACACTGGAGCGGTGCGCTAGTAGGACGGTAAAAAAAGTCCTGCTAGAAGCATCTTTGGAGCGGCGAAGAAGCGGTGTGTATACCGCTCCTGCCCATTGAAATCAATGGGGCACCACGGCTATACTGCCGGCAAAGCGCCTCTACAGAGGCACTTTGCAGTGGTTTTTAACCCTCTCGATAAACCCCCCCCCCCCCCGCTAGCGGCCGAATAGCGTTGTAAAATTGACAGTAAAACACCGCTAAAAATAGCAGCGCTTTACCACCAATGTCGCCCCCGTGCACACAGGGCGTTTTTACGCATCTGCCTCTAAACGTCCCTGCATGTTAGCCTAGGTGTCCACGCACACAAACTTTCAGAGGCATAAGTGCTTGGTGGCAGTAGTAGTAGCGCTTAGGCATTTTTACATTATATGGAGCGGTTTTACAAAAAAATAAAAAAATGCCCAAAAAAACGCCCATCAACGCTATTCAAAAAACACAGCTAACAGCGCGTTTTTAACGCTGCTAATATTTCTTGCCAGCAGCGCTGACATTTTTAAAATGTCCCGTGTGCATGAGGCCTAATTGAACAAGCTAAAATTAGAAGCCGATTGGCTACCATGCACAGCTGTACCAGATTTTGCACTCTTCATTTTTCAAACAAACTACTTTGCCATAAAATACTAGTTTTCAATTTTTGTTTTATTATTTGTGAATTCCAGTGCTGTCCCTCTCCTCTGGTAATTTTAGCTAATAATTGATACACAAATGTCATCTAAATAATTGCCCTCAACCAGCTTCCTGATAGTGACAACAGTGGATCATACCTGCACAACCTGTGTCAGCAAGGCTACTTTAGTCTCTACCAGGGTGTTTGCGACAGGGTGAGAAGACAGGAGCACAACTAGCACACAAGGATGGCGCGTTCAGAGCGTTGTCACCCTATTACAGGAAGTGCCTATATAGGGACTTACAAAACAGGATCATTGGGTAGTAAAAAAAAAAAAAAAAAAAAAAAAAAAACCTGGTTCAATTACATTAAAATTTCAAGATTTTATTGAATAAGTTTAGATGTACTCTAAGCTCTCTGCAAAGCACAACAGATCAAACTACTGTAAAATCCTAGTAATAATAATAATACTACTGGATCAGAGAAGCTACCCGTCACAAATTATTGATGAAAAAAAAAAAGATGTTTGGCTATAACGAGAAGCCCTTGAACTAGCGATTTAATAAGCTTTGTAGTATGGAGTGGTAGAACAAAAGAGAAAAGCAGGAAATCCTATGGACACCGTTAGCAGACAGTGTGCTGTGACCACGCTGAGTGGGATGTTATCTCTCAGACAGTAATCAGTGAAAACAAAGCATTCCCCTGACAATTTGTGCTGAAACAGTGCAAACAGATAAAATAAAGTCTGTGTGCACAATTCTGCACTTCATATGCATAGTCAACAGTCATGACAAAAGAAGAGATTTCCAATCAGCAGATGCTCAATTTCTTATTAAATCATTTTATTGGCCATTAACTCCAAACAATTGATAATTTATTTAAATGAGAAAAGACTGATAAGATCCACCATTAATAAATTACAATTAAGCTGTGCATATGGTTACTCTGTGTGTCACTCTCATTATCTGCCTAAGTGCAGGCTATACCGAAGGCTGGCCATGTTTTCTCTGATAGAAGGAAAGGTGGCCATAGAAGGTTCGATGATAGTCTCTTGACCCGGTATCAAGCGGCGGGCCATTGTCTAGGGGTCAACGTACAAGCCTTCTCAGTGGTTGGGCAGTTTAGAAAACTATGCCTGATTTGCTATTGTTTTTATCAGTGTTGGCATTGTCTACACATGGCTTTCACTCTATATAGGTTTGTGCCACGAGGAAACACTGACCCAGAACACATCATGGAGATGTTAAATTTCTAATGCAAATCCAAACAAACATTCACCAATGTCTATCAATGCCCAGCTTAATGTAAACGTGTCATGAAAGAAATATGGAGGCTATATGGCTGACCACCTGAAAATTCTAGTTGCCTAGCAGTCATGCAAAACTGCTGGCCAAATAACTTTCTGAACCACTGACCTGTGACAAGAATGCAGATCGGGAAAGTTAGATCGGCCATAGACTGTGTGAATTTCTTTCCTGCAACCAGGGCCGGCCCTACCATGGGACCCGATGGTACCATTGTACCAGGCGGCACTTTCAGGGGGGCGGCAAAATGCCGCCCGCCATCCTATTCCGCCAGTTCCGCTCTCCGCTCCACTGTGGGGCTAATTGCATTAATAGAGCCGTAACAGGTCCTTTTTTTACTCGTATACATGTAAACAGCCATAACAGGTCCTCTTTATACTCCTATATACATGTATAGAGCCATGATAGGTCCACTTTAGTTATCATGATATAAAATAATGGATGTGGGGGCATTTTGGTGGGCGTAATTTTTTTGGGGGGGCAGCATTTCATTCTTGGTACCAGGCAGCACAATGTCTTGGGCCGGCACTGCCTGCAACCACTGGTTGCAGAAGAGAAATATACACGATTCCCCCATCAACACAGACAGTGTTGACAGAGGAATCCCTCCTGCCAAGCATTTGTCTTCTGGCGGGGGAAGCCCATGATTATTGCTAACGGCTATAGCAGCAGAATCCGGCAGGCTGAAATTCAGCTTGCACAAAAACAGTTTGAATCTCAGCTGGTTCTTGCTGAATTTGCCGAGATTCGAACCATGTGTGGCTGGCCTTAAGGGTCCTTTCACACGTGCGGACCGTTTTTTAGATCAGTTTTTTATCATCAGTTGATCCGTTTTTGTCATCCGTTTTTCATCAGTTGTCATCCGTTTTTCATCAGTTGTCATCCGTTTTTCATCAGTTGTCATCCGTTTTTCATCAGTTGTCATCCGTTTTTCATCAGTTGTCATCCGTTTTTCTTTTGTTAGAACTTTATTTTTATTACATATTTTGATGAAAAACGGATGTTAGCGGATCGGATGTTAAACGGATCGTCCGCTAACATCCGTTTTTCGTCCGTTCTGTTATTTTGACGGAAGAAAAATAGGGTTTTCTTCCGTTCAAAAAAAATGGAGCTTAACGGAGACGGATGTTAACGGATGCTCATCCGCTAACGTACGCTATCCCATTGGAAAGCATTGCAGTCCGTAAACGGATGAATGAAAAAACGGACGAACGGTCCGCACGTCTAAAAGGACCCTAAGCCTATATTGAAATCTGACTGTACAAACTTCTTTAGATATACCAACAACTACACAACGCAAGGGACTGCCTAACTAAATTCAAATTGGACAGCTTGGGTAGGTCCCCGTCTTACAAAGATTTTCTCTTCGAACAGGTTTTCTTTAAACTATAGGACCAATCTTTTTAATTGAATGGTCTCCTAATATGTGAGAATCATTTTACAGGTAATGGAAGATTGTTCCCTATTTCTAAATAAAACAGAACATTGCTTTCATTGAGAGTGCCCCGCACCCATCCACCAGCTGAATTGCAGAGAAGATCATGCAGTTCCAGGGGGCTCCCCATTCAAGGGCAGTCCACTTTTTTTTTGTTATACATTGTATTGTATATTTTCTAGTGAAATTAATAAAAATGTATAAAACAAAAAACAATTGCCAGTACGTGAATGAAGTGGTTTCACAGGAACAACAACTAAAGTACACTTATGGCAAAAATAAAAAATAAAATGCAACAGTAGAACAGCCATAATAGGCCAATGAAAATGCTATAGGCACAACAGCACCAAAAGGGTCAGTCAACATATAATACCTGTTCATGGCCACCCTAAAGTCATCCATTTACATGAGAGTGCAGTTGCAGTTTCAGGAAAATAATACGGTAGTCATAAAATTTGAAATCTAAACTATGGTGAACACTTGAGAATGAAGTAGCCAAATGATTTGCTGCTACAACATACTGACACAATAATCTTACTACATGTGACCAGTATAGGAGTAACAATGTGACAGAGGCAGTAACTGACTAGACAGGTGTATACAGGCAGCAATACATGAGACACAGCATACTAAATGCTAATTAGATGAGGTGGAGGATGTTCTGCTAAATTTCCCACGTATGGATAACAATAGGACTCATTAAGCGCTAGACACATGAGCTATGGAAAGGGAGATGGGGAGGTAAGAATAAATCATCACTATGCTATATTTGTATAGTCTCCTCCTCAATGTACTCACTATTTTAATCTTGGTTCCTAATCATACATTGGGGGTTATTTACTAAAGGCAAATCCACTTTGCACTACAAGTTCACTTTCATGTGCAGTCACTGTAGATCTGAGGGGGACTTGCCAGGAGAATAACAAAAAACAACATTTTGGCTTGCACATGATTGGATGATAAAATCAGCAGAGCTTCCCCTTATTTCAGATATTCCCCTCAGATCTACAGCGACTGCACTTCCAAATGCACTTGTAGTGCAAAGTGGATTTGCTTTTGGTAAATCAACCCCAAAGTCTGCTGCTTCACAAACTCTACCAAGTGAACCACTACATGACCTGTGCTTAGTAAAACTCCTTTATAGCCAATATACAAAAATTTATAAGAGTCACTATAGGGTGAGAGAACAGAGAGACTCATCTAGTTAACACAACATGGGAACACCACATCCTATATTATATGGCAGGGATATGCAATTAGCGGGCCTCCAGCTGTTGCAGAACTACAAGTCCCATGAGGCATAGCAAGACTCCGACAGCCACAAGCATGACACCCAGAGGCAGAGGCATGATGGGACTTGTAGTTTTGCAATGGCTGGAGGTTCGCCAATTGCATATCCCTGTTATATGCGGTCCCAAGCATGAAATATCAGGCTAATCGTTGCTAAATAAAAAACTAAAATCTAGGTCCAGAGTAAAATAAAAGATGACACTGCTGACACCCCTTCTGAAGTTCAAGTGTCTGACTAGCATACTGATCTATATTGGGTTTAATACCTTCTGAAGTACTGAACAATATGCAGGATCAGGCTTTAAACTTGGCACATTTGTCCCACCCAGGTCAGTATTGAAGTCAGAGGATCATCATGGTGGCCAGGCAACTGACATTTTCTCTTGACAAGGTTTAATGTAACAGATATGAAGTGCCACAGCTGTGATGTGAAAGTGTGGGGCAAGATGATGGTTGAGGCTTTGAGTCAGCCGATATAGTCTTCAAGATACTTCACTTGCTTACAGTGCCTTAAAGTATTCATACCCCTTGGAAATGTTTCACATTTTGTCATGTTACAACCAAAAACGTAAATGTATGTTATGTGATAGACCAACACAAAGTGGCACATAATTGTGAAGTGGAAGGAAAATGATAAAATGGTTTTCATGTGAAAAGTGTGGCATGTAACCAGCTCCCCCAGAGTCAAAAATTTGTAGAACCACCGTTCTCTGCAATTACAGTTGCAAGTCTTTTTGGGGGATGTCTCTACCAGCTGCCTGGCACATCTAAACATTTTTGCTTATTCTTCTTTGCAAAGTACCTGTATTTCAAATTTATAATTTTCCTTCCACGTCACAATTACGGTATGTGGCACTTTGTGTTGGTCCATCACATAAAATCCCAATAAAATACATTTATGTTTTTGGTTGTAACATGACAAAATATGGAATATGTCAAAGGGTATGAATACTTTTTCAAAGCACTGCATATTTTAGTTGACCCAACCTTTTATAATCAGGAGTACAGGATAATCCACTACCTCAGCGTTATCTTATTCTGCCCAGAGCCAGGAAAGAAGAAACCAAATAGTAAGACAGGAGTAGTAGTGGGATAAGTGACTGTCATTGTCCCTTGAGGGGGACACAAAAATGGTATGCAACCATGACACTGGTAGTACCGGAAAAACTTGTAAATTGGTAAATCTGGTCTGTGCATTAGTAACCAATCAACTTCTAAATTCAGCTTGTTCTACTCGATCCACATATTCTTAGCACAACTAGGGCGGCGTGGCCCGCTCGCTTCTCGGTTCTTCCTTCCCTCCTCCACCACCCATCTTCCTCCTCCTTTTCCTCTCTTCTTTCTTAATTTTTCTCCTTCTCTCTTTTACATTAATCAGTTGTGTTTCTATTACTTTGTTTTCTCAATCTTCATTGTTTCTCCATACCACACACTATTAACAACCCGACATAGGAGACAAACTCATTGGACTCACATTGAGTTCCCATTGTGCTGAATTTCAGATAGTATATACTAACATGTTCCATCCTATACTCAGTGGCGTCACTAGGGTTGGTGTCACCTGGTGCGGTAAAACATGGTGTCACCCCCCTCTGTCTAGGCTGCCCAGCACCAAGCAGGCAGCGCACGTGGCGCACCCCAAACCAGCCCCTGTAAATGATAGTATAGGGCAGTATAGTGACAGGTTAGGTTAGTATGGAGTGGTATAGTGGCAGGTTGGTGTAGTGGGGTGGTATAGGGCATGTTGGGGTGGTACAGGGCAGGTTGGTGTGGCACTGGGCAAGTTAGGGTGGCACTGGGCAAGTTAGGGTGGCACTGGGCAAGTTAGGGTGGCACTGGGCAAGTTAGGGTGGCACTGGGCAAGTTAGGGTGGCACTGGGCAAGTTAGGGTGGCACTGGGCAGGCTGGGCATGTCAGCTAAAAATAAATAAATGGGATGGTGTCACCCCTCTAGTGGGTGTCACCCGGTGCGGACCGCACCCCCCTAGCAACGCCTCTGCCTATACTGTAAACACCTGATGATTACATGTGTTGTATTTATATACTGAAAAAAAAATTAAGACATATTTACCGCTAAATTCAGCTTGTTCAATAAATCTCTCAAAAAAAAAAAAAAAAAAAAGCCGATTGGTTACTAGGCCCGATTCCTCCCTTAAATGGAGAACAGGGACGCACCTGACTTCTGATGTGAGGCGTATCCATATTAGGTGTGAAATCCTAGCCTTGCACCAAATTGTGAGGTCAATGTATATACTCCAATGCCAAATTACAGCTTTAAAAATAGCACACATCTAGGAGAAAATAAAAATAAAATATACTTACCTTGGAGGAGCATCTTTTAAGATCTGAGATACTCAACATTCCTAGGATCTCGCCTGGTAAGGGTATTTTTTCTCCCCCTACATTTCTATATTAAAAGATGCGACATGAGTGTGGGCCACTGGTGAATAAGCGAACCTTATATTTTGATGGTCAAGTATGATTCCGCAGTCTCTCAGTTAGACCGAAGGGTTTTTTTTTTTTAAACTGCACCAAAAATTGACAAGCATTTAGCATGGTGAAAAGGTCCCAAAATAGCCCTCCGGCCCCATTATCTTTGAATTGTCAACATACTTTACTTCCATTTCAGTGTACACAATACTCTGAAACCTCAGAATGAATCTACTGTCTTGAGTAACAATGACCACAGATGGGTTCATCAAGTATGATGAAAGCGAAGATATCCAACTCATTACAGAGACAATATACGGTCACCAATGTATTCTAGAAAACTAAAATACTGTATTTATTGGCATATAACACTCACTTTTTTACCCTGAAAATAGAGGGCAAACTGTGCCTGCGTGTTATACGCAAGGGCTGGGGAACGTTTTTTCCCTGAAACTTCCCTCTTAAAAAGTTTTACGCCGCCCCCTCCCATGGGCTACAGGAGAGTCAAGGCGCCCACTAACACACAGCTCCTTTCTCTATCTGCAACGTAGAGAGCATCCTGACTCTCCCGTAGTCCAAGGGAGGGGGGTGAGCACGGCACTCCACACCAGGGAGAAAGCCTTGCATTACTGTGTGAAGTTACAGACAGAAGAACAGGAAGTGAGGATTTCTCAGAAGAAATAAAGGACATTTAAAAGCAAAATCGAAGGATGAGGTAAGTGAAGGAGGACTGCACTAAGGTAAAGGAAGCTATTTAGGAAAAAAAAAAAATCCCCACCAATTCTTAACCTACCTTTTGGAGCCAAGCCAACCCCCTCCTCCTTCCCTATGCTCTCTTTCACCCCCCCCCCCACTTCTACCCCCTTTATTAGTTTGTGTCTTTCTCTGTACCTTCATACTCCAACCACTACAAGCTATCAAGTTCCTTACATCCACCACTTTCTCCTCCATCTAAAGCTATTTTCAGCCCTATAACAAGTTATCCCAAGAACACCATCGCCAATGCGCAACTTTGCTTTTTTAATATCTCCTTTATTGGGGACTCCCAAGTATTTTTATATTACCACAAAATTAGAACTCTGTCTTTCTTTAGGGTCTTAAGCCAAAAGTTGTGGATTTTACACACAAACCTGTTATGTTTCTATATCCCCCCCCCCCCCCCAAAAAAAAAAAAAAAAAAACACATTCTCAGGCAATAACAATTCTGTTTCATCTTAAAACTGGCAAGGCATAATAGCCACGTAATGTGGGTATGACTATAAAATGACTGCATATATAAATGCATGAAGTCCTCATGCATCCTTATCTATTGCCATGGTTATGGTCTCCCAGCTTCAATAAGGCATTTTAAACCAGCCAGACAATGACCCATGTTGTCGGTCTGATGTCCTACATCAGGGTTTGACAAATTTGCTTGGAATCTAGGAGCCAGCTAAAAAAGTTAGGAGCCAGAAAACGCACCGCGTCCCGACGAGCTTGCGCGCAGAAGCGAACACATACGTGAGCAGCGCCCGCATATGTAAACGGTGTTCAAACCACACATGTGAGGTATCGCCGCGATTAGTAGAGCGAGAACAATAATTCTAGCCCTAGACCTCTTCTGTAACTCAAAACATGCAACCTGTAGATTTTTTTAAACATCGCCTATGAAGATTTTAAAGGGTAAAAGTCTGTCGGCATTCCACGAGCGGACGCAATTTTGAAGCGTGACATGTTGGGTATGAATTTACTCGGCGTAACATTATCTTTCATAATATAAAAAAAATGGGGATAACTTTACTGTTGTCTTATTTTTTAATTAAAAAAAGTGTAATTTTTTCCCAAAAAAAGTGCGCATTTTATTCTCTAGGGTGTTAGGATAAAAAATATATATAATGTTTGGGGGTTCTAATTAGAGGGAAGAAGATGGCAGTGAAAATAGTGAAAAATGACATTAGAATTGCTGTTTAAAGCGGTGGTTCACCCTAAAAACGACTTTCCCCTATTACACTGCCCCCCCCCACATTACAATACGATTATGCCTATAATTTTTTTTTTGCTGCTGTACATACCTGGGTACAGCTATTCACCCGTGTCCTCCGGGTTGCGAGTCCCGCGGGAGTGGGCGTTCCTAACATGGCGGCGATTGACGTTTTGACAAAAAAAAAAAAGCTCCCCCCGTCGCGTAAGCCGCGTCACGACTGGCGAAAGGAGCCGAACGGCGATGCGCAGGCGCAGTACAGCGCCGACTCGCCGTTCGGCCCCTTTCGCCAATCGTGACGCGGCTTACGCGACGGGGGGAGCTTGTTTTTTTGTCAAAACGTCAATCGCCGCCATGTTAGGAACGCCCACTCCCGCGGGACTCGCAACCCGGAGGACACGGGTGAATAGCTGTACCCAGGTATGTACAGCAGCAAAAAAAAAAAATTATAGGCATAATCGTATTGTAATGTGGGGGGCAGTGTAATAGGGGAAAGTCGTTTTTAGGGTGAACCACCGCTTTAACTTGTAATGCTTAACTTGTAATACCAACGGCCACCACCAGATGGCGCCAGCTCACACAAGGAAGAGCTGGGGACTTCCAAGCCAAGTCGCCAGGAGGCTATTTCTAGTCGCCATGGCGACTGGGATTTGTCGAGCCCTGTCCTACATGACTTGTTCTGGTATGCTTCCATGTACTCTACCTATTCCATTTTATCACTCTCCCTTTCCAAAGCTAAGCAATACGTTTTACAAATGCTTCTATCCTAAATATATACAGTACAGGGTTACCAAATATGAATTACTCCAACATTTACCAATTAAGAGGGAATCAATATCTGTCTCCCACACTCAATAGGCTAGTCATTGTTTTATGCATTTTCCTCCAAACTTACATGATACTATTTAGAAATATTTTCCCACGCTAATTATGTATTTCATAATGGATTTTCCTGTGATCTGGAGGAACGTGTCATTAAAGTTATACACAAAACCTGTCTGAAAAGCTAGTCAGACAACAGCTAATAAGCTTGTAATCTACAACTATGACAGAGCAGTTACTAATTCATCAATGAAACCTATAGAACTGTACCTGGATGAACATGAACAATACTTTGACACAGACAACACCATCACCTGACGAATATGCTAGGGTATACGTCATATGGCCGAAACCCAGAAATCAACTAATGAATACCTGTTGAGAGAAATGTGGGGCTGCCACTGCATTCCTCCTGAAGATGCTAATATACTGGCTATCTTCAATACATTGGAGTAACAAACCTGGAACAAACCCTGAGCAAAAGAACGTCAGAATTTGTTACATATTTTCTTGGTACACATTAAGCTGGTCACATACAGCAAAGCTTTTTTCATTTAGCCGGCGGCCTAAACAAAAACAACTGAACCGATCCCCACATTCACATTTTCAAGGTAGATCTGAGAATCCTCCCCACTTTGTCATTGTATTCAGACAGCGGAGTAGTCAGCTGGACTCCTCCGCTGTCCAAATACACTGATCAGTGCTGCAGCCTATTGGCTGCAGTGTTGATCAAACTAAAGTTTTCCAGCCAGGCCACTTATGAACAGTTGATCAGTAGATCTAATGCTCTCAAACAAGACCAGCCATAGATGGATCAAAATTTGTCCGGTCCCTGCTGAATTTTGGTACAATCTTCGGTCAGTTTAAGCGCACTGAAACCAAAGCAGTGGCCAATTATGCACATTATTTTCCAATTCTATCCTGATCCATAACATCTTACATTTGTCTTGGGACACCATCCAGTAAAATGGCCTAACACTTCAATATTATTATCCAATTAATGTGCAACATAAAATGACTAAATCAGCACACAATAGAATAGACATAACCTACTTTCTGATCGATTTAGGCTTGATTTAGATCCGAGTCGATCAGCCAGGGCATACATTTTTCAATTGTGTTGCAGTGATCAGCAGCACTAAAATGCAATTGTATTTTGATCGATCAGTGACTGCATGTTGAAAATAGAGATGGTAACAATAACTTATCATCATAATTTACAATCAGATTTTTCAACCATTGATCAAAATCCACATCCAGGTTTGTGGCATATCAATCAACTATGGATCAATATTCCTATCAGGAGAGATTAATTGGAAAATAAATCGACCATGCGCCAGAGCATACAAGGCCACTATAGGACTAGAGCTCCAGGGGGTTTTCAGTCGTTTATTCATAGCCCAGAGCAGATATGATGGAACATTTGGCTCCATATGGGGTAAACCAGGGGCCCCCCACCCCTGGGCCACAGACACAGGCCGATAACTGCCTTTGCCTGCTGAAGGTAGGACTACACAGGGAAGGCAGAGATTGAAAGGGGGCACTCTGATGTAAGAGAGGAAAGGGAGGAGGTGGATATGACTGCAAGGGGCACTGTAATGTAAAGAGGCACTGTGATATAAAGGGGATTGCACTCTAAAGGACAGGGCTGGACTGGGACAAAAATGTGGCCCTGGACATCATCCAGACCGGCCCAGGGCACAGCACCAAGGTACAGTGCACATTAGGGCACAGCACATCGGGGTACAGGGCACAGCACATTGGGGTACAGGGCACAGCACGTACAGGACATCCTTCCTGCGCTACTCTGTATGCTTGCTAAATCTCGATCTACCCGTAAGGAGCCAGCTGTCAGCGATTGATGGGTAGATCGCCGTAGACCTCCGACCAGCCCACTGAGCCATCGGCCCACCGGGAATCTCCCTGTAGTCCCGATGGCCAGTCCATCCCTGCTAACGGACACTGTAATCATTAGAGTGCTCCTTTACAGGGCACGCTCCTTTGAATATTTGTAATGGGGAGTGCCATGTAAAGGGGACTGCGATATAAAGGGGCACTGTGATTTGTGATGTGAAGGTACATAGTATAGTAGATATAAAAAGGAGGACTGTGCTGAAAAGTGGGGATGTGAAGGGGGGGCTAAGGCCCAACTCTGAACACCCTGCCCCCCTTCCCCGGTGCCAAAAAGGTTGGTGACTGCTGGTGTAAAACTACAGAAGCAGCAATATATTTTGCGCTGTGCTTCAATTGCATGTAAATGATTGCTACTGCATGCTACTTGTGTAGCTTACACCATAGGGAGCCATTTGTTCAAGCTGTGAAGTTATCTATTGATACCCCCTAATGATTTAGTAACATTACTAAAGTACTTTAAAAATCGCTCTTGAAATTCTAACTAAATTAAAACTAAGTAATGGCCTTTAGATCACATTTGACTATGGACTGCTGTGATCAATTGCACAAACCTCCTCCCGTCTGATTATACACAATCCCCACAACCCACAAACAACAGCAATTGCAGGACAAGTCAATGGCAAGTTGGTTTGTGTGACTGATTGCAGCAATCTGTTACTAGTCTGGCCTGTGTAGTTAAGGCCGCAGTGACAGCTAAAGATAACCCAAAAAGATATGATGAACATACATGCCTTTACTCAGCAATCTGACCATGCCAGAGGTACAAACATTCACAAAAAGGTATCCAAGGACTGCAGCACTGCAAGACTAATAAAAAGGGGATGGAAGTTTTCATCGAATGCCTTTATTCATAGTAGAGATAACCTGGCACCACAGTTTACAGCTATGGGTGCATACTATGGTAGATTTCTGTTCACAGAAAATCACGTCAGTACATTCCATAACGCCATCAGAGATTTGACGAATGTCATTCAAAAAGTATTTCAAAGTCTAGTTTCCTTTTGGAATAAAATGGAATTCCACACACACTGTTAGAATTTCGTTTGATGAAAATTCTCTATCCTGATCCTTCAATCTTTAAAACAATTAATCGATCAACCCCATATACTATTAGAAAATCAAACAAACGTTCCAAAATGGAAACAAAAAAACAAAACAAAAACAAAAAAAGTTCCAAATTTTCCCAGACAAAAATTATACCTTTGTATGGCTATAAAAAAAAATAAAAAAAAACTTTAATGTAAAAATGATCCTGCAGGTAGTTTATCTGTGTATGATGTGTGCAGTCCCGGTCCAGTGAGGAGATTTTGTCCATCATTTAGGTGCATTGTTCCCAGTCATATGGTGACAGCACTTAGCATTGCAGGCTGTTCATGTATAGTCAGCACTTGCACTTTTACCAATTGGATGAGTACCTAAACACACTGCACTCCTTACAATGTGATTGTAAAGTTTACCTGATCCATGTTAAATGCTACAAAACCAGAACACAATACAACACTAAACAAAATCAGATACCATATGTAAAGCATTCACACCTCGAAAAATGTGTTCATTCATTGTATAGTACAATACTAAAAGTTAACAAGATGGGAGGTTCCCTATAAAAGTGGATATACACACACACATAATTATATATATATATATATATATATATATATATATATATATATATATATATATATATATATATACATATACACACACACATATATACATATATATATACACACACACACACACATATATATATATATCAAATCTGTAATGAACAAATGATTTACTATAATAGGATTAACCCATTCAAATACATTTTGTATCATACAGAAAGCACTATAATATGTCTTGGTAACAATCATGTTGGTTAATATGGTACCTGCACCTTATGAATTGTGCTGCACCATGCAATCTATTGGCTTTCCCCCCCCAAAAAATAAATAACTACAGTAAAACCTTGGTTTGCGAGCATAATTCCTTCCAGAAACATGCTTGTAATCCAAAGCACTTGTATATCAAAGCATTTTTTTTACAAGGTATAAAAAGAGAAGAGAGGCGCCTCTAAGTGTAGCAATAAGTTGCTAAATATTGTGCCTTCATTAAATGTAACCATATTGCTACACTTAGTATAAAAAAGAAGAAGAGAGGAGCCTCTAAGTGTAGAAATATGGTTACATTTAATGAAGGTACAACAATTAGCAACTTATTGCTACACTTAGAGGCTCCTCTTATTTTTTATACTCAGTTGTGACACAACGCTACTCTTATATCAAGACATCGCTTGTATATCAAGGCAAAATTTATTAAAACATTTTGCTTGTCTTGCAAAACGCTCTCAAACCAAGGTTTTACTGTAATAGACAGTTCAAACACAATGTTTCTGACTACAATAAATGATTACACAACACGTTCTATATTTGAAAACATTGAAGTCTACAATTTCTTTAAAATCCATAACAAAAAACATGGGTAGATTGTGACTTGTACGTTGCCCATAATACAAACATGCTAAAGCTGGAGGAGAACCAACACTTTACTATGACAGACAAGTGTAACGACATCTAGCTAGAGGTCTATTCATCAATGTTTTCTCCATAAGATTCTATTAGGAAATAAGGGGTAATAGTTGGGTGAATCTTGAGTAAGGGCTGGGTAAAAGCAGGCTTCATTCACCCTTGTGTGACTTGACACGTGACATTAAACAACAAAGTCGCACATCGTGTTTTTCAATGACAATCGTTCATATATGTGCAACTTAAAGTCACTGGGACTTTAAACAAGTTCCTGCACTACTTTGGGCTGACTTTCATGTGACTTGAGTACTACAGAATGTAAACGTTACATGAAAGCCGCACCTGAATGTTATGCATGCGACAGTTATCCATTATCATTGGTCAAAGCCAAAGTCGCATCCAAAGTTGCACTGCAAAGTCGCACAACCTAAGGGTTGGGTAAAAGTCAGGTGAATCTTGGATGAAGGTTGCATTAAACAGTTGGGTCAATCTTGGGTATAATATAGGTTGCATTAAAAAGTTGGGTCAATCTTGGGTATAGGTTGCATTAAAAAGTTGGGTAATTCTTGGGTTTGGGTTGCATTATAAAGTTGGGTAAATCTTGGGTTTGGGTTGCATTATAAAGTTGGGTAAATCTTGGGTTTGGGTTGCATTATAAAGTTGGGTAAATCTTGGGTTTGGGTTGCATTATAAAGTTGGGTAAATCTTGGGTTTAGGTTGCAATTAAAAAGTTGGGTAAATCTTGGGTATAGGTTGCATTAAAAAGTTGGGTAAATCTTGGGTTTGGGTTGCATTATAAAGTTGGGTAAATCTTGGGTTTAAGTTGCAATTAAAAAGTTGGGTAAATCTTGGGTTTGGGTTGCAATTAAAAAGTTGGGTAAATCTTGGGTATAGGTTGTATAAAAGTTGAGTGACTCTTCAATAAAGGTTCCAAGAAAAATTGGCTAATTCCTCAGTATAGGTTACATAAAAATTGGGAAAATCTTGGGAGTATAAGTTGCAAAAAGATTGGGTAAATCTTGGGCAGAGGCTGCAAAAAAAGTTGGGTAAATCCTGCCTAAAAGATAGGTAAATCTTGGGTGAAGATAAAGGAACCTTGAGGCTGGACATACATATATACAATTTTCCTTTAGATTTACCAAACACCATACAGTACAATATGAGGTCAAACCTAAACAACACTTTCAATTTGTATCCAATCAGGTGGGCCCTTGCACTGCATAGTTGAAGGCAAATCTTTAGAAAAATGGTACAGAAAATTGTAAAATGTATAGCCAGCTTTATTAGTGATGGTGCCCACTGAGAAATAAATGTGTAGACAGGGCACATTCACATAATCTTGGGTGAAATGTTGCATTAAAGTTGAGTGCCACCTGGGTGAATCGTGGGTAAACACATAGATGTAGTGCCCCGTAGCTGGCTGTGAGTATGGGGTGCCCACTTACCCAGAGTCTCAGCCCGTAGTGGTGCCGGTGCGGTGAGTGCAGCGAGCAGTGCGGTAAGTAGTAGAGCTCCGGGTCCTGTGATCCCAGCCATGTCTCTGAGAAGTGGCCACTCTCCGGGAAAGTTGTTAGCGGGTTGTCACTAGACGTAGGATATCCTCTCCAGACAGGGAGCCCCCGACTCTCCATACAGAGACACGACGAATAGGAGCCGAGCTGGATAAGAGAGGCGCACATAGACATAGAACGGTCCTCCTCCGGTGTGGACGATCCTCTCCTGCCCCGGTTCACTCACACACACTCCACTACTCCTCCTGATCCCGGGGAGGGGACGAGGGAGGCTTCAACACTGGCCGCAGCAGCGACTCCTGCTGGTGGCTCAGGGGAATGGCATTCAGGTAAGAGAACACGAGGATACGGGGAAAGAGAGTGAAAAGGGGAAGAGAGATCGTTCGCGTGTCTTCTAATTATAGTCATAGACCAATACTGTACTCAGGTGTAAGTGAAGCCAGAACGTTTGAAGTAAAACCAAAGGCAACACTTTTTTTTTTGAATATATTAAGGGAGGGTTGTAATTTTTTTTGCTACATGTGTTCCATTGGGGAAATTTTCCTTCACTTCCTGTCCCTAAGCCAAAACAGGAAGTGAGAGGAAATCTCTACAAAGTGAAGAAATCCCAGAGTGTCGCCACTGGAGGATTTCACCTCTTTTTTTGTTCTGGTGACAAATCAAAATGTGGGTGATAACAGTAAAAAAGACAAATATAGAGAGTGAATCTCCCTAATGAGGACACAGCTCTATCCAAAACGAAAAAAAAAAAAAAGTTTGCCTTCCATTATATTTTAAGTGATACCGTTTTTTGGCTAGAAAAGCAAAAATAAACCTAAAAAAAAAAATGAACAAAGAGCCCCCAAGAGCTTTAAATCACAATGTACCACATAGGTATACACAGCCTATTCTATTAGCATGTGCAACCCAAAGCTCAAACACGCATGCATGTGCATGCCTATGAATATGGCACTAGCACATTGATGTCCCTGCCCGCTAGGAATGCCACCTTATCCCTTTAAACCCAAACACCTTTGAATTACACAGGTTCTGAGGCTAATTAAATACAGACAAGGCGCCAAGTGAGTTTAATTACCACTTTAATCAGCCACACAACCTGTGTAATTAATATGTGTTTGGGTTTAAAGGGGTGAGGTGGCAACCCCTCTGCCCACACAGTAAAAGAAATGGGTAGGCACTTCTCTTATAGCAAAGCCGGTGAGATGGAGATCTTTCCAATCTCACCAGTGCTACACATAGTCTGCCTACATTAAGGCTCCATTCACACCTCAGCGTAGGTGATCTGCCGCGCATTGCAGCGACATCAAATAGGCGTTTTGTCCCGCGAGTTGCGGCGACAAAACGCGACGTTTTAAACATTGTTTTTTGCTGGAGGGGTGATTTTTTACATGGTCAACGATGCCCGAACGCCGAAGCCGCCCGAAAAAAAGGGTCCGGGACTTCTTTTGAGCTTCAGGCGTCTCGGCGTTCGGCGTGGAGATGTGAACCATCTCCATAGCCGACCATGTAAAATCACCCCTCCAGCGTATTAGGGGCGGCTGCGGCGTCGCGCTTCAGGCGTATATACGCCTAGGCGTGAATGCAGCTTTATTCATATTATTTCCTGAAATGACTATACTGTTCTCCCTAAAATATAGTACTACTTTCCATCTTTGCCGGTTTCTATTACTTTCCTTTACCTTTAAAAACTTCAGACAATTATCTTTATAAGTTTATATGGAGTTCTAGAAGATACCAAGTCACCCGCTCAACTCTCAGTGTCGCTGAATAGAATGTGGGCTTGGGATTCCCACATCTCCAGAGAAGTTATCGGCCAGCCCAAATAACCCAGGTGACACAAATCTTCTCCAATGGTTACAGATGGAATTTGATTACACTTGAGGTTCAGATAGGGTCTTCGCATCCAGTAGATCTTTTTATGTGGTTCAGTCCCAAGGACCGCAGGGCGATAATATGCCGTACTTTATCGCACTCTCTTTGTCTCTGGGATATCGCTTGTAAAGTTTATCTCCTCAGGTCCCATATCTCAACAGTCCACATTTCCCCCTGGGCCTTTCTCCAGTGGTGGACTAAAAAGGGCACTGTTTGGATTATTGTTGGGTTAGACAAGGGATCCTTAAACTACGGCCCTCCAGCTGTTGCGGAACGACACATCCCATGAGGCATTGTAAAACTCTGACATTCACAGACATGATGGGAATTGTAGTTCCTGAACAACTGGGGGGCCATAGTTTGAAGACCCATGGGTTAGACCTTCAGAGTACTTCCTTCAAACCTTAAAGCGGAGTTCCGGCCACAATTTCACTTTTTATATATAAATACCCCTGTAATACACAAGCTTAATGTATTCTAGTAAAGTTAGTCTGTAAACTAAGGTCTGTTTTGTTAGGTTGTTACAGCATTTAGACACTTTATAAAATAGAAATTGACTGGGGCCATCTTAAGTGTGGGCATCATGAAGCCAGACTGTATGAATTCCTGGATTTCAGCCTTGCAGATCTCGCACATGCTCAGTGCTGCACAAGCAGTGTCAGATCAGGTTTCAGCACCTGTACTGTCCAAGTCACATGATTCTTCGAGACTGGGGAGTGCACAGACTCCTGGAAAGTTACACCCACTACATTTCCAGGAGTCTGTGCGGTGTAGGTTAGGAAGCTTAAGCACCTAGGTGCAGGAAGTGGGAAGATTAACTATTCTGCCTAGCAACAACACTTTGAAGGCATCTAAAAGGACTTTTCTTAAAGGACTAATGACATTTTTTTAAAACTACTGATGTAATGTTATATTTATGGGTGGAACTCCACTTTAAAGATGCATTCCCCAGAAATGCTTCACCATCATTTTATGAGTTTCCTCAAGCACTTAAAGCGGAGCTGCACCCTAAAGTGGAACCCCCGCTGATCGGAACCCCCCCCGGTGTCACATTTGACACCTTTCAGGTATTAGCACCCACTTCCGGCCACACAGTCTCGGGCAGACTGCGGGCATGACGTCACCTACCGCCCCCTGTTGTGTTCTGGGAACATTCGGCTCCCAGTACACAGCGGGAGCCAATTGGCAGACGTAGAGCGACTCGTGCATGCGCCGTAGGGAACCGGGCAGTGAAGCCGGGGCGCTTCACTTCCTGGTTCCCTCACCGAGGATGGCGGGGGGCAGCAGAGTGACAAGCGATCGCTCGTCCTCTGATGTGGACGGTGCTGGACTCCAGGACAGGTAAGTGTGCTGATATTAAAAGTCAGCAGCTGCAGTATTTGTAGCTGCTGGCTTTTAATATTTTTTTTTCAGCGCACATCCGCTTTAATTGAAGATATTACCATGAGAACAAGTTCTTGCAGGACCCTGGAATAAAGAGGGGCATCTGGGTGCATTTCCATTCCTGTTTCCAAGCTTTCTTAAGCCTCATACACACGGTCAGACTTCAAACAAACTTTTCAGTGGATTTTTGTCCGAATGGCGTTGGTTACACGCGACAGGACTTTTTCAGCAAACTTTCACAAAATCATGTGTTTTTTCTGCTCTTTACCACCACCCTTTGGTCAACTTCTGCTATTGTTGGCTGATTTTAACATTGGATCTGGGCATGCGTATTTGTACTTCGGATCAAAGTCCGATGGATTTCTGTACACACGGCAGGACTTTGCACCGTAGGACTTTTGTTGCCAAAAAGTTTGTCCGTTTGCAGAGCGAACTTTTGTCTGATGAAAACCAAAAACGTTTGTCCGATGGAGCGTACACACGGTCAGATTTTTTTCTAAAACCTGCTCATTTTGAAGTTTGTTGTCAAAAAGTCAGACCGTGTGTATGGGGCTTTAGCAAGGTGCATGGGAAGTGGATCTGGGTATGAAGATTGAAAAGGAGGACTGGTCACAATTAAGGATGAGCTCCAGCGTGTTCGCATAGTACACGTGCAGAGCCCGCCAGGAAGTCTGCACGGCGCTGCGCTAATCACAGCCAGGGAGACAATGTCCGATGCTCGGCCGCAGAGATCAGGAAATGTCTCCCTGGTTGTGATTAGCACAGCGCCGTGCAGACTTCCTGGCGGGCTCTGTACGTGTACTATGCAAACACGCTAGAGCTCATCCTTAGTCACAATGGTTCATCATGGTGCATAGGGGGAATCATTAACATTTCACTCATCAAAGCAAACTTTAAAGTACTGTCTCACTGGTACCTGGTACAATTGAGGATTGCTACGATATTCCTTGAAGCCTCCCCACTCTGCTTTAGGGGCTGTGGACTTGAGGGCACTCTGTACCTCATTTGGTGGTCTTGCCAAAAAGTGTAACATTTGTATCTTCATTCACACAGTGAGTAATGTTTACATTTCCAAAACATAAAGCAACATGTTGGATGACATATCCAAAAACTCTTGGCCTCTTTATTTATTTTTTTATCCTTTTTGGCTGCAAAAATGTATTTTGCTAAAGCCTGAAAAACCCCAATAATTAACATTGTCATGACCAAGAACAAAACTTGTTGGGTAATGCTCCATGAAAAGCTGGCCAGTTTTTATTGATTCGCAAAAGTCTGGGACCCTTGGATCAGATATTTACAATTGTACTGGGCGGAGCAACTAGCTACTTCTTTTCTACACCTTGCTCGTCTTTTTTTTTTTACTTTTCTTCTCCTTCTCCTATACATTATTGGCAGGCCATATGGAAATGTTCTGTTATTATACTGTTGTTTAACCCTTTGTAGGCACCGTTTTCCCACTTGTTTTTGAGTGGGTGGCACTAGAAGCTCACTTCCTCGCTATGTCTAGGGAGGGCGGTCTAAAAGTAATTATGTCTTCTTCTCAGATTAAATACACAGGATATTGCTTGTGTAGCTGTAGCGCAATGGTATTGAAATGAATGTATCCTCCATGGTTAATAATTACCTTTAGATATAACCAAAGCGTGGTTGTCAAATCTGATCTTTGCACTTGTATCTGTATTTTTATTTTGCCTTAAAGCCTTAATAAAAAATATTGGAACCAAACAATTTCACCTGTTAATATTTTTTTTATGTTTAGTTTTAATACAACTTTAAAGCTAAATCCAGGCTGAAAAAAAAAATACCCTTGCAGTGGGACCCCCCCCCCCCCTTTCCACACTCACACACTGCAAGAGTTAATTTGTTATGTCTAGGGGGTGCAGAAAATGGAAAAATAGTTACTTTATTATTGTATTACTGTATTAATATGTATAAATGGATGAGAATGGAAGGACTCGCTGATATTCTCCATTGACATACAAAATCTAATCAAGAAAAACCTGGCTTAAGCCCTGTACACACGATCGGTCCATCCAATGAGAACTGTCTGATGGACCGTTTTCATCGATTAACCGATGAAGCTGACTGATGGTCAGTCGTGCCTACACACCATTGGTTAAAAAAACGATCGTGTCAGAACGCGGTGACGTAAAACACAACGACGTGCTGAAAAAAATGAAGTTCAATGCTTCCAAGCATGCGTCGACTTGATTCTGATCATGCGTGGATTTTTAACCGATGGCCGTGCCTACTAACGATCGTTTTTTTTTCTATCGGTTAGGAATCCATTGGTTAAATTTAAAACAAGATTGCTTTTTTTTAACCGATGGATAAATAACCGATGGCGCCCACACATGATCGGTTTGGACCGATGAAAACGGTCCATCAGACCGTTCTCATTGGTTTAACTGACCGTGTGTACGCAGCCTTAGACTCTACTCCACGGTGTTTACTCAATATATTATATATTGAGTAAACACAGTGGAGTAGAATCTAAGGCTGCATTCACATCTAGGCGGACGAAATCGCAGCATTTTGTCACCGCAAATCGCGGTAAAAATAGCGGCGTTTTGTACCGCGATTTGCGGCGACAAAACGCAGGTATTGTCCGCCTAGATGTGCCCCAAGATGACCCCCTCTATGGAGATGATTCCCATCTCCTAGCCGAACGCTCGAAGACGCCTGAAAAAAAGGTCCGGGACCTTTTTTCACGCGGCAGGCGACAGGCGTCCGGCGTTCGGCGTGGAGATGTGAACCATCTCCATAGAGGGACATCTGTTTTCAGCCCTCTGGCGGCAGCGGCGTAGCGCTACAGGCGTAAAAACGCCTAGGTGTGAATGGGGGCTTAGGCTGCATTCACACCTCCGCGACAAGATACGCCACGTACGCGGCGTATTTTGCCGCGAGTGTGTAACTTTTTTTTTTAACAAAGCCTTCCCATTGCTTTGTATGGCCGAACGCCAATGCCGCCTGAAAAAAAGGGTCCGGGACTTTTTTTCAGGCGACAGGCGTACGGCGTCTATGAGATGTGAACCATCTCCATAGACAGCAATGGGAATTCTCCCCTCCAGCGGCACGAGCGTCCGGCGTCGGGCGTTTTGTCGCGGAGGTGTGAATGTTTTTTTTTTTATGCAAACATGTTTGAAAACACTCCAGCTACACCATACATCAATGACAAAGTTACTTCATGTTTTTAATCAAAGCCATAAATATTTCAGAAGGAACATGTACAAAATAACAAAACACACAAGCATATTGGCCAACAAGTAAAAACAACTAGGCAAAAGCTTATGCTCTCTGAATATTGGGTGTTGTAAAGTATCATAACAGGAACCCACTGTATACAACATTAACAGGAGTCTTTATGAATGTAACCTGTGCTGGGTCCCAATATTTGTAGGATCACATGGGAAGCATCAGATCCCTCAACATAAGCATGTTTTTTCCAGACTGGATAACTATTGCAATTTAATTAAGGGAATGGTCCAATAGATCCCACAGAAAGTCCAAGTATTATGAGACTGGCTTCAGTTAGCAATCATAAGCTACAGGTGTTATAAATGTAATCCTAGACACGGCGCATGCGCGAGCGGCGGTGATGGACGCCTGATCCGTGCGCTCCGCTCCAGGCCCGGACAGCGGCGCCCCTAGCTCGGTTCACGGCCGCCGTTGCTAGTAACGGACGATACGAGCGGACTCCTCGGGCTATCAGGCACATTTTGACCCCTTCGGCGGACAAAACGGAGGAAGACTCGGGCAGTTATAGGAGAAGGAAAACTGTGAGGTAAAATCAAGATGGCCGCCATGCAGCAGCCTAAAACCCTCACACACAGCCTGATTGAGAAGGGGACACACAGGCCAATGCAGCCCTTCCTCCCCCCCAGCAGTTTTCCCCAGAAGCAGTGGGGAGTTCCCCTCAGAGGTGCTCTCTGTCTCAGGAGGCCATAGGCTTATTAAAATCGCCAGAGGGGGCTGAATCACCTCCCTTACAATTGGGAGCTAACATGCTGCTGACACAAAATCCCCTCAGCCATGACACGCAGCTACAGGGCTCTGCAGCTTCAATGGATGACCTATTCCTCAAATTCTCTATGCTTCTAGAGAGAGGACTGTCTCAAACTGCTGCAAAAATAACAGGTGATCTGAAGGCAGACTTTCACTCACTAGGCTCCAGAATTGAAGCTATTGAAAGCAAAATGGAGGAAACAGTCGCTGCTACCTCACAGAACTTTAGCCAATTACAAACACTACAAGACCAACTGGACATTGCTATGTCTCGTATCGATGACCTCGAGAACAGATCGAGAAGAGCGAATATTAGGATCCGTGGGCTCCCTGAGACCATTTTGAATGTGCCAGAAGCAGTGCAGGACCTTATAAAATATCTTGTCCCGTCTGTTGCCCCCCATCATTTGGAGCTGGATAGAGCCCATAGAGCCCTGGGACCTCCCAGGAAAGACGGTTTCCCTAGGGATATCATTGCCAAACCCCATCATTACTTCATAAAGGAGGAGGTCATGAGGCAAGCAAGATCTAATCAAAACATAATGTGCCAGGGACATCAGGTACAACTTTTCACCGATCTATCTCCATCCACCATCCAGAGACGTCGATCCTTGAAGCCCCTGCTCCTAGCTCTTACCCAGAAAGTGATCAAATATAAATGGTCCTTCCCTTTTGCAGTCAAGTTTGAATTCAAAGGCAAACCCTACGCTTTTTCCAATCTCCCAGACGGTGAGGCATTGCTCCTTCGCCTGAAGATCATTACACAAGAAGCGGAAATGGACACGTCCAACACAGGACAGGGATCTAATAAACGAGCCATTCCCACTAGCCCTCCATCTCCATTATGGGTGAAGAACAAAAACAAGAAGGCTAAAGATGATGGAACTACCTGAAGTAGTACTTCTCCTGCTTGAATAGCAGGTTTTTGTTCACCGTTGTGCTAAACCTTGGCTGAGCTGAACAAACTGACTTGATTTGTCTCACTCGATTTCTTCCATTGTGTGGTGTTTCTTCTCTTCTAATTTTTTCTCTCCTAGTCTCTACTAAAATGTTGGATTCTAGGTTTAAGTGTGCTCTATACTCCCAGATATGCTAGACCGGTTGTCTTTTTTCTATGTCTCCCTCCTGGTTACTTTATATTGTCCCTTTTACTACAGCTGAACCCTTTGGGTATTGGGGAGGCTACTTATTAGGCTTACTAGAGGATTATCTGGGTTTTGCTCAATTTTTTTCTTCTTTTTTTCCGAGGGGGAGGGCCCGCGAAGGCATTCGGGGGTTTCTCACTATCACTCCCAGGTTACGGATATATTGTATGTCGTGCACCGTTCCATTATTTTTATGTGATCATTCCTTTTTCATGGGCGCCCGGTCTGGGCCTGGTCCCTATGCGCCTCCTTCCAGCCTTCGGTCGACTTATGGTCCCCGAGGGATGGACGGCTCTCCCTGGTTTGGGGAGAGCTGATTGTGAATTCACTTACATGAGCGTCTGGGGCCTCTCCTCCCTAGCGCTCCTTTTTCTTATTTCAGGAGACCTTTCTGGTTCTGTCCTTTCCTGTCTTCCCCTCCCTCTTCCCGTGATCCCTATGCATCTTTCCGTTGGTCTAACATGTGTTATGCTTCCAGGTACCCCAGTTAACAGAATCAGCTCGGGGGGTCCAGACCTTGTGAAGGTTGCTGCGATCTGGGTAAGATCCTTCTTGGTCCTGAGACTGCAGCAGGTGAGTGAGGGATGCTTGCGCTGGGGGGCCACCTCTGAACTCCATGGCTAGCTCCTGTGATCTTAAGCTCCGCATTGCTTCCCAAAATGTCCAAGGTATTAACTCCCCGATTAAACGAAGGAAGGTATTGGATCAATATAAATCTCTCCATTTTGATGTCATTATGTTACAGGAGACTCACTTTCCTATCCGATACAGCCCTACTTTTCTTCATCAGCATTTCCCCCAATTTTATTTAGCCAGTGCAGAAAACAAAACGAAAGGGGTGGCTATTCTTTTCTCCAAAAAGTGTGCATTTGTTAAGACTTCCGACATCTCTGACCCGGATGGGCGGTTCTTACTTTTGAAAGGGAGGATAGGGGATCAAATATTCTCATTTGTATCTTATTACGCCCCGAATAGGGGACAAGCAAAATTTTTCAAGGAGATGCTTGAGACCCTATCCCCTAATTTAGAAGGTACTATAGTATTTGGTGGGGATTCCAATATGGCCCTGGATCACGGATTAGACAAAACTAAACCGCCTGGGTCTAGACTAATACGTCCGTCGAGAGAAAGCCTCAAAATCGCCAGGCTTCTGCATAGCTTTGGCCTTGCGGATGCCTGGAGGGAACTCAACCCCTCTAAGAGAGACTACACTCACTTTTCCCACCCACATCTCACATATGCTCGCATTGATCACATTCTTACACCCTCCACCACCTTACCGGCTGTACTGTCTGCTTCCATACGGGACTCTGCTATATCAGACCACTCCATAGTTCTTATCACACTTAAACTAGGCCTCAGGGTAGGCTCGCGCACGTTATGGAGATTGAATGAGTCGCTACTTTCTGAGCCGGCCAGAGTCAAGGAGATAGGATCTGCCCTATTAGACTATTTTAAGCTCAACGATACTGGAGATGTGTCGGAGGAAACACTCTGGGCGGCCCACAAAGCCTATATCAGGGGTAAGCTTATACAGATCTCCTCGCGGGTTAAGAAGGAAAGATTAGCTGATATAGAGAAATTAGAAAGGGAATATTCTTCCCTTAAGGAAACGCATAAAAAGAATCCGACGGGAGTCCCTACTACCCTGCTTGATAATGCCAGGTTGGCTCTGAACCTAGCTCTGACAACCCGAGCAGAAAAATCACTTAGATGGGGTGCACACAAATTCTTCACCAAAGCTGACAGAATCGGACCCATGCTCGCATCCAAACTTTCCCCCAAAACCAAACTGATCTCCATGCATAAAATTAAAATAGGGGGGGATCCTCCCACGACCAATCCCTCCAAGATCCTGGAAGCTTTTCATAGCTTTTATTCAAGCCTCTATGACTCTCATACACCGCCCTCGACGAACCTACATTCAAAATTTTTTGATGGCCTCCCCATCCCTTCTATCTCGAGGGCTCACAGGGAGATAATGGATTCCCCAATCACAGGGGATGAGGTGAGGGAGGTGATCAAGGGTCTCCGTAAGGGGTCAGCTCCGGGACCGGATGGTCTTTCCATCCCTTATTATAAATCCTTTGTAGATATTCTCACACCCCATATGGTCAGATTCTTTAACTCCAAAACCATGGGCAGCCCTTTTGATCCCCAGATTAACACGGCTTTTATTTCAGTTATCCCCAAACCTGACAAAAATCCAGAAGATGTCCATAATTACCGTCCAATTTCCCTTATTAACAATGACCTTAAGGTCCTCACAAAAATTTTAGCCAACAGACTGGCGGGGTTTATTGGACAGTATGTACACAGTAACCAAGTGGGATTCATACCGGGCAGACAAGGCCCAGATCAAATTAGACGGGCAATAGACTTAATATCGATACTACAAACCAATTGGACGGGAGGGACCCCCCAGAAGGGGTTTTTATTGTCACTGGATCTCCAAAAGGCCTTCGATTCTGTTTCCTGGCCTTACATTTTCAACGTTCTCGAACGTTGGGGGTTTGGGTCTGGGTTTCTAGGTATAGTCAGAGCACTGTATGCACACCCTAGGGCGATTGTTCGGATAAATGGACACTACTCCAAACCCATAGAAATTAAGAGAGGCACGAGACAGGGCTGCCCCCTGTCGCCATTATTATTTGCTATTGCGATAGAATCTCTCGCTATTGCCATAAGACAGAATCCCGATATATTAGGAGTCAAGTGTGGGGAACAGATCCATAAATGTGCGCTCTTCGCGGACGACATACTATTGTTCTTGACTTCTCCCATTACCACCCTCCCCAACCTATGTCGTACTCTAGACAACTTTTCTAAACTTTCGGGCCTCTCGGTCAACTACTCCAAATCTCAAGCACTAAATATATCTCTAAGTCCCCAAGAAGTTCAGGGCCTCCAACATTCCTTTAAATTTATCTGGAGTGAGTCGACTATAAAATACCTAGGCATCACCTTAGCAGCCAAGACCGAGACTCTCTATAACCTTAACTATCCCCCCATATACAAAAAACTGGAAACTGACATGCTTAATTGGTCTAAATTAAACCTTTCCTGGATTGGTAGGATCAACTCGATCAAAATGACTCTGTTCCCCAAACTCCTATATTTCTTTCGCTCCCTTCCTATCCCAATCAGAAGGAATCACTTAAAATCGTTTCAAAGTAAACTACTTAAGTTCGTATGGGGCGCTTCGGGGTATCGTATACCCCAGGACACACTCTTTCGACATAAACGGAAAGGTGGGCTTGGTCTTCCCGATCTATACAACTACTTCCTCTCAGCTAGATTAGTACAGCTCTCATCTATATATGACAAACACAATATACCGGATTGGGTCAACATTGAGGAACAAGCAGTCCCCAACATACCACTGGATTGCCTTCTATGGATTCCTATTAAATCTCGCCCTTCTATCTTATCCCCAGTGTTGTCCCAATCTTTTGCCTTATGGGATCGCCTTAGACAAAACACCAACCTTACCTCATCTATCCGTCCTTTAGCTCGGATTTTTAATAACCCTGATTTTCCTCCCGGAATGCGATCTGAGGAGTTTCAATGGTGGTTGGATAAGGGGCTGTATCGGATAGGACAATATTTTACCCCTAGTGGTCCTATTTCCCTTTCTTTCTGTGTTCACACCCTGAAACTACCTGAATCGGAGAAGGCCCACTTTCAGCAGATTTCACAATTCCTGCATGCCATTTGGAAATCAAAACCTCTACCCCCTAACTTTACATCATATGAAATCTGGTGCGGCCAAGCCATGGAGCGGAGAGGTGGTATTTCGGCAATCTATGCGGCCCTCACTCATCCATCAACCAAAACACCCTATATGGAGGCCTGGGAGGCTGACTTCCGTATGGTTATTAGCCAAGAATCCTGGCATAAAGCATTCTTTAGATCATTCCGGGGTATACAGGGAACGTCCTTGATGGAGGCTAGTGTTAAAGTCATTACTAGATGGTATCTCACACCCTCCAGATTAGTGGTCATGTACCTAGATGGAAACCCGAATTGCTTTAGGGGTTGTCAGCTGAGAGGCACTATGGCTCATATATGGTGGGAGTGCCCTAGGATTCGCTCCTTCTGGAGAATCATCTTCAACATGATATTCACAGTGACAGGGACCCGGATTCCTAGGTCTCCAGAGGTAGCTCTCCTGAATGCCCATATCCCTCTACTGGCCAAACCTACTCAAAAATTAATGCACTTTATTCTGCTTGGTGCCAAAATAGCCATTGCAAAATCCTGGAAGCAACCCAAGCCGATGGTATCGGTGGCTAAGCAAAAAATTTCATGGGTCATGACCCAAGAAAAGTTATCCAGCATTCTGGATGATTCTTTTGAGATGTTTCTTGAAACCTGGGGACCTTGGGCTGACTATATCGGTGTTCCTCTGGCACCTGTTTAAGTCACAGCTTGACTGCCGCCTAGCCCTATGTTAGACATGCTATATCCCCTCCCTTCCCTGACCTCTTCCCCTCTTCTTCTATCTATTTCCTAATCTATTACCTTTATGTGACTTTCCCTTTGGTACTAGATCCTCTTGTTTTCTTTTTTTTTAACCAAGCGATCTTTATAGGATTACGGTCGATGATACTGACACTTTAATGTCTTGTTAGACTTCTCTATTTATAGCAAATGTTGTAGGGGGAATTTCATAGTGGGTTTTTCGCATCCCGCTGCACTCCACTCGCCCGCACTAGTGAGAGTGGTGCGGGGGGGGATGGCGAGGAACGGGGGTCGGGGACCTTTCCCTTAGCACAGCAGGATCCCATACGGGGTGCTGAGGGTCTGGTCTCCGCGTTGCCCTCGAATCCGAGCCACAGTTTACTCAGAATGACCTTCTTGGGTCATGAGGATAGTTAATTTTACTTCTTTATTTAACCTACCAGACAGTCACTACTTATTCTGTTTTTTCCTCAAAGAATTATTTTATTTAATTGTATTAAACATTACAAGATTTATTAGCATTCGGCTATGTGATGATCCTAGGTGCCATATCTATTTTTGAAAAGTATATATGATGACTGTATTCCTATATGAAATATTTAATAAAAACTTATTGAAAGATAAATGTAATCCTTATTCAAGTGCTCCCAGAACTTAAAGCGGGGGTTCACCCTATCGACGGGAAAAATTTTTTTTTTTTTTATTTTACCTTAAAATCAGGCATTGTAGCGCGAGCTACAGTATGCCTGTCACAAATTTTTTACCGCCGTACTCACCTTGTAGTCGTCCATCGAAGATTCCGGGGAATGGGCGTGCCTATCGAGACGGAGGATGATTGACGGCCGGCTCTGGCGCGTCACGCTTCTCCGGAAATAGCCGAAATAGGCTCGGTCTTCACGACGCGTGCGCATAGCCTGTGCGCAGGCGCCGTGAAGAGCCGAGACCTACTCCGGCTGTCTTCGGGGAGAGTGACGTGCCAGGGCCGGCCGTCAATCATCCTCCCTCTCCATAGGCACGCCCATTCCCCGCGGGAGCCGGAATCTACGATGGACGACTACAAGGTGAGTACGGGGTTAAAAAAATCGGGACAGGCATACTGTAGCTCACGCTACAATGCCTGTCTCGATGGTAAAATGTGTCGGGGGGGGGGTGAACTACCGCTTTAATGGATCCCACCTCAAGCCTGACATCTGGTGATTTGGGATCTCTGCGATTCTGTCTGAGATTTCAAATCGCATTGCAATGGTGGCAAAACACACCATGCGTGTTTGGGTGGCATTCATTTTAATGGCACCTCATACGCGGTGAAGTTTTGTCATTATTGTTGCATGTTAAATCGCATGGCAGACCGCATCGAGCGAATCTTGTCTCCCAAAAAGGAGCCGGAGCTTCTTTTTGGCAAGACGCTTCATGTGATGTGATTTGCTGCAATTGCCATGCAATTTATGGGCAGAACTGCACTTCATTTGAGTGGTGTCATTAGGGGGTGGCTTCTGGGGCTATAGACCCGAATCTGGGGCCCATAGCTCTGAGTCTCTTGCCACAAGGGTCCCTAACCACCGGTCCATGGCCTCTCTGTAGCTGGGCGGTGGGCAGGCTGTATGAGAGAACTATTGGGCGGAAGGATGAGATAGCCAGGCAGGATGAGAGAAGCAAGCAGGCCGGCAAGCAGAGATAACATCATCTCTCTCTGCCCGCCCTGCATTACTGCTCTTCTGCCTTCAAAGCCGGGCCTCTTCAATGTCGGAGGTGTGGCAGGGAACAGAGAGATTACATCATCTCTTACTGCCCTCCCCACATCACCGCTCTTTTGCCCTCACTCAGAACGAACCACTGCACCTGCTTCTGTGCTAAATGGACCAGTGCTGCCACCAATGCAGCGACAATGCACATTTGGTGGCGCTGGCTGGCATGGCAAGTGACAATCTGTAAATAGTGGCAGGTGACGTGGCAAGCGATCATCCGCATTTGGTGGCAAGCGACGTGGCAAGTGACAATCCACATTTGGTGGCAGGTAACGTGGCAAGTGACAATCCGCATCTGGTGGCAGGCGACGTGGCAAGTGACAATCCGCATCTGGTGACAGGCGATGTTGCAAGTGACAATCTGCAAATGGTGGCAGACGACGTGGCAAGTGACAATTCGCATCTGGTGGCAAGTAATAATCCGCATCTAGTGGCAGTCGATGTGGCAAGTGACAATCCGTAAATGGTTGCAGGCGATGTGGTACGCAACGTGGCAATTGACAATCCGCAAATAGTGGCAGGCGATTTGGCAGAATTTTCTTCCACGCAGATGGTCCCTGGTGCCAAAAAGGTTGGGGACCGCTGCTATGGGCTCTAGCTGCAGATCTTTTGTAGACCTAGCAACGCGCCTGGGTGCCATTGAAAAAAAAATGGCACCCAAACACACGTGATGTGTTTTGCCACTATTGCAGGTGAATTTGGAATCCAAAATCGACAGATGTAAACAGGGCCCTCATTGTCAATATCAAGAAACAGCACAAGGAGAAGAGTCAAGTTGACGCATTTCGCACTCTCGTTAGTCCTTAATTGTACACCTGGCCGACCATAGATCTCAGTGGGGTACACTTGTGCCCACTCTGCATAAACTAAGCGGGCATCCATCCTGCTCTGCTCTGATTAGCAGGGGATCTGCTCACAGATCTGTTACCGATCGTAGTGGATGTCGCTCCATGTGAAAGGGGCCTAAATAGGAGATTGTAGAACATATTGGCAGTTTAATTTCAGGCAGTTTTATAAATGAGACAGGAGGGGGCAACTTCTAAAATGGCTCTAAAAGAATTGAATCACTTTGGTGCACACTCCACTGCTTTAAAGACACACTAAACTATATCCCTATTCACCAAAAAAATAATCCATGCACATCCATTATATAATGGCCCTGTAACCTAGTTTATATGAAATTGTTTTCTACCACCCTGTAACATCCTCCATGAGCTCACAACCCTCTCCTGTTCCCCCCTCACTTGCTTTTGTTTGGATGTTAGTTGTGTTCATGTGCATTTCTCTATACACACTTCAAATCCCATAGTCTATAGTCACCTGTCCATCTGGGGTGCCAGTAGTAGAAGGTGGAAGGCTATGGGCCAGATTCTCGTAGATCCGCATATCTTTGCGCGGGCGTAACGTATCCGATTTACATTACGCCTCTGCAACTTAGAAGGGCAAGTGCTGTATTCTCAAAGCACTTGCTCCTTAAGTTGCGGTGGCGTAGCGTAAAAAGGCCGGCGTAAGCCCGCCTAATTCAAATTTGGAACAGGGGGGCGTGTTTTATGTTAATAACTTGTGACCCGTCCGTGGAATATCCCAGTGTGCATTCCTCCAAAGTACGCCGCAAGGACGTATTGGATTCGACGTGAACGTAAATGACATCCAGCCCTATTCACGGACAACTTACGCAAATGACGTAAAAAATTCAAAATTCGACGCGGGAACGACGTCCATACTTAACATTGGTACACGGCATGTACGCCACCATATAGCAGGGGTAACTTTATGCCGGGAAAAGCCTAACGTAAACGGCTTATCTGTACTGCGTCGGCCGGGCGTACGTTCGTGAATTTGCGTATCTAGCTGATTTACATATTTCTAGGTGTAAATCAGCGTACACGCCCCTAGCGGCCAGCGTAAATATGCAGTTACGATCCGACGGCATAAGAGACTTACGCCGGTCGGCTCTAATAGAAATCTATGCGTAAATGATTCTATGAATCAGGCGCATAGAT
This sequence comes from Rana temporaria, assembly GCF_905171775.1. Classification (NCBI taxonomy): domain Eukaryota; kingdom Metazoa; phylum Chordata; class Amphibia; order Anura; family Ranidae; genus Rana; species Rana temporaria. Next base: position 272,967,152 of record NC_053492.1, on the reverse strand, counting down.
ACAACGGCACAACTCAGAGATACGACGGCGTATCTGGAGATACGCCGTCGTATCTCTTTTGAGAATCTGACCCTATGTTTCTACTTACAGTGGACCCATGGAGAATTAACATAGTCACAGCAGCAAAAAAAAAAAACTTAGAAGGTAGGTGTCACTTTAAGTTAGGTATTGGAGGACTGCTGCTGCTTTCTATTTACCCATTTGGTGCCCTTATATTAAAATGCCACACTGTATATACTCTGAAGCCCCATACACACTATCAGTTTTCCTGCAGGTTTTTGTCTTCAGATTTACCAAAACCATCAAATATGAGGTCAAACCTTAATGCCACGTACACACCATCACTTTATGTGATGAAAAAAAACTACATTTTTAAAAACGTCAATTTAAATGACCGTGTGTGGGGGAAAACGTCGTTTTATGTCTTGTAAAAAACGACAAAAAAAAATTGAAGCATGCTTCAATTTTATGTGTCGTTTTTCAAAACGTCATTTTTTACTTCACAGAAATTGACCATGTGTAGCAAAAAACGTAGTTTAAAACAACGTTTTTTCACCCGCGCATGCCCAGAAGCTACTTATGAAGCGAGCTTCAATGGAAAAACGTGGTGAACGTAACCTCGCTTTGCTAGAACATTGTGAGAAAAACAATGGTGTGTAGGCAACTTCGTCTTTGAAAATTGAAGTTTCAAAAACGTCGTTTTTTACTTCACAGAAAGTGTCGTTTTTTTTCATCACATAAAGTGATGGTGTGTATGCGGCATAAGAGTTTAAATTTGTATGCAATCAGGCCGGCCCTTGCACTACATGGTTTTGATAAACCTGAAGCGAAAACCTTCAGGAAAACTGATAGTGTGTATGGGGCTTAATACAGCTTTTTTCAACCAGGGTGCCTTGAGGTTTCTATAGGGGTGCCTTGGCAAAATGACGAAAAATGTATCTAAAATTGTATACAAGCCTGCATGTTGATCAAGCCTGGCGTTTAGTTACACAAAGCCACAGGTTTTCATTATGCACCATTACAACTTTCTAGACACTGGCATCCTAACAACCATTGCTGTCACCAGGTAATAAGGAGGATGTCTGTTGCCTCCACAGCATCCTTGTTTGACCCTCCTGTGCCCCTCTCCCTCAGCACTGGGGTGACATTAGCTGACTGATGGAGAGAAACCGAAGGGGAAGGGAAACATTGGCATACTAGTCAGTACCAGTGTGCAAAAGTGTATTTGCTTTGTAAGAATAAATCACCTCTAATGTTGGGCATCCAATGTGTGGATGTTGCTGCATTTTTTAAAGCTGTTAGAATTTGTTTTTTACATTTTAGGATGGGGTGCCTCAAGATTGTCCATCAATTTAAATGGTGCTTTGAGGTTGTCTGTACATTTAAAGGGTGCATTGATTGAAAAAAGGTTGAGAAACACTGCTCTAATACCATCTCAGGAGTTTCTGTCATCAAGGCTCAAATAAGTAGTGTATTTCCACAAACATACTATACCACCCACCCCAAACCATTCCAGCTATGTCAAGATGTAAGAGCCATAGCACATTCCACAAGAGCAAATGACAGCCAAGAAAAGGTGTCATCTACACTTCTCAAGTGAAATATGCACACATTTGTCCCTAGGCAGCCATCACATACATTCCTGTCCCATGTTCAACACTGATTGCTTTAGAAGCAGAGCTTGATCTCTTACAAAGCATGACAATTATGTAAAAAAAAAACATTTTGTAATTAAGAAATGTGCTCAATTCTTAGGTCTTAGTATTTGCAGTTCAATAAATGGATGCAGTTCTTTATGAATATAATACTGTAGAAATGAAATGAGCAGGGCTGTTGTTAGGAATCATGGGGCACCGTACAGCCTACCTGTCAGGGATTCCCCTCACATGATATTTTCACTAAAATGGCACAGCCATGCTTTGCAGCTATGGCAGAAATTATACCGTCATTGATCAAAACCCATTCAATTGAATAGGGCTACTCTGCAAAGTGGGGGGGGGGGGTGTCAAAGGTGAATAGCACTGCTCTGCAACTGCGTGCAAAGTGCTAAAGCAGAGGTTAAAGCAATATGCCTTCCCATCACCTGTCAAATGCTCTCTGAAGAGCAATCTTAATGCTGACTGCTCTTTAGAGAACAAAGCATATTTGAATAAGTCCTTCATTTTTTTTTTTTTTTACTTATTGTTTTAGATTTAGCATTGGACAGTGAATGAATAGGAAGCACTCTGAAGCTCCCCGTTAATTGACAGACTGAAGCAGAATAAACACAGTTTACTCTGCTTCAGTTATGAAGGAACACAGAGAGTGATTGTTGACGACCGCTCACTGCGTTCATTTAGGAAAGGAAGGGGCTAGTAAATATGACAAATTTACTGGGCCCATCACTCTTCATCCTCCTGTGTGCCTGCAGCAGCTCCCAGGTAGGGAGGAGAGGGGGGAAGCTGAGGGGTCTGAACAGAAGGGGGTTGGAGGCGCAGATACTTATTCCCCTACTGCGCAGCCAGAGGAAGCAATAGGAGGACAAAATGGCAGCGCTTCAGTGGCAGACCCAAGAGTCGGCAATAGGGCAGTACAGACAAGCCTTTTACTTGGCAGGTGCCTGAACCCCTCTTTTGAACTAAAGGGGCCCAGGCCCAGTACAGGAGGGCTGGTTGTACTGCCTTATCAGCGACCCTGCCCCTGCCACCCCCTTAAAACTAAAAGGCAGGGTTGTACACATGCTGATGCTGGGATGCTTTGCTTCATACCCGCAGCAAAGATGATCTCCAATATCGTGTTCGCCAGACAGGACCTCAATTGAACATGATCTATTTGAGCACATAGGGCTGCACTGTAACTGCATGCAATGCAAGCAGTTGAGGCTTGGCAGTGCAGTATTTACAGGGTTTAAACAGACAGTTAGGAGGTGACAAAACACCCCCTAACCACCTGTCAGACGCCTCTGAAAATCAATCCACCAGAGGAGCAGTAAGGGCAGCGGCAAATCTAAACTTAGCCTTAGGCCCCGTACACACGAGGGGATCTCCGCTGGAAACGGTCCGCCGGACCGTTTCCAGCGGAGATTCCTCCTCCGGATTTGGATCCGATGGCTTGTACTCACCATCGGATCAAAATCCGCGCGGAATTCATCCGCGGTGACGTGTCGCGCCGCTGGAAGGTAAGTACTTCCACGCATGCATCGAATCATTACGACGCATGCGAGGGAGGGGAGCGGACGGATTGATCCGGTGAGTCTGTACAGACCACCGGATCAATCCACTGGTCCCGATTCAAGCGGATAGATTTCTTAGCATGCTAAGAAATTTCTATCCACTTGAAATGGTCCGGCCCGAGGAATCTCCACGGATAAATATCCGCAATGCTGTACAGACGACCGGATTTGTCCGCTGGAACTGATCCGCGGATCAATTCCAGCGGATAGATCCGGTCGTGTGTACGAGGCCTTAGGTTGATGAGACATGGGAGACTCTGCATCTAGCTATCCTGACAATTTGTCAAACTGCAACGGCAGAATCGCTAAAGCCTCATACACACAATCGGATTATACAACGGGAATTGTGTGATGACAGGCTGTTGTCGGAAAATCCGTCCGTTTGTATGCTCCATTGGACAATTGTTGTTGGATTTTCCGCCAACAAATGTGGGATAGCATGCTTTAAAATTGTCTGTTGAGGTAGAGAGTTCCAGAGGATGGGAGAGGCTCTGGAGAAATCCTGGAGACGAGCATGGGAGGAGGAGCCGAGAGAGCTTGACAGTAGGAGGTCTTGAGAAGAGCGGAGAGGACGGTTTGGAATATGTTTGGAGACAAGATTGGTGATGTAGCTCGGGGCAGAGTTGTGGATGGCTTTGTAAGTTGTGGTTAGTATTTTGAATTCAATTCGCTGGGCGATCGGGAGCCAGTGTAGGGATTGGAGGAGAGGGTTGGCAGACATTGAGCGGTTGGGGTATGCCTATGATTGGCCTATGATTGGCAGCCAGCCGGGACAGCTTTCTGGCGAGATAGCTCAGGCTGGTTTCTGATTATTATCAGAACATGTCTGAACTCATCCCTAATCCAGAGTTGAGTCTGAGCACTTTAGTTCAATCCTTATCTTGAGTGTAGCTGCCGACTGCTAGTTAGGGGATTTAGAGATTGATTGTAGACATTGGTTTCACTAGAAACTCAGTTTCAATCTCATTGTTGTATTTGTTGTATTTACCAATGACAAAGACCCACCACACTTCTGTGTGTTCCCGAATGACTGAGGACGACTTTATACTGAGAGTGAATAAAACAGGTTCTAGTCATGTGCAAACCCGAAACTTCTCACCCTTTCAATAAGATTCTCTGCCTTCTACCACTGTGCGGACACTCAGGGTATTCTATGCAACTAGACGCAAATTCAACTCAACAGCATTTAGTCACACGGACAAAGCCCTGGACTTTTGTATTTTTGTTTCAATTGGGTGGCTTCTAGGTATTGCTGAAAAATTGCCTTGAAAATCAAAGTGGTTTGATCTTTATACGCTTGAGGACCAGGCCTATTTTTCAAACTTGTTGTTTACAAGTTAAAATCAGTTTTCTTTTTCTAGAAAATTAATTAGAACCCCCAAACAATTATATATATATATATATATATATATATTTTTTTTTTCAGACACACTAGAGAATAAAATGGCGGTCATTGCAATACTTTCTCACACCGTATTTGCACAGCGGTATTTGAAAAAAAAAATACAAAAAATGTTTTGAATAAAAAAATAAGAAAACAGTAAAGTTAGCCCAATTTTTTTATTTATTTTTTATTAAAGATAATGTTATGCAGAGTAAATTGATACCCAACATGTCACGCTTCAAAATTGCGCCTGCTCGTGGAATTACGACAAATCTCCATAGGCTTCATTTAAAAATTTCTACAGGTTACCAGTTTTGAGTTACAGAGAAGCTCTTTTGCTAAAATTATTGCTCTCGCTCTAACGATTGCGGTGATACCTCACAAGTGTGGTTTGAACAGTGTTTACATATGCGGGCGCGACTTACGTATGCTTCTGTGCGCGAGCTCGGCGGGACGGAGCGCTTTAAATTTTTATTTTTTTATATTTATTTTACTTTTTGATTTTACAATGTCCATTTAACAACTTTGGGCCACTTTTATTCCTATTACAATGAATGTAAACATCCCTTGTAATAGAAAAAAAGCATAACAGGACCTCTTTAATGTGAGATCTGGGGTCAAAAAGACCTCAGATCTCATATTTACACTTAAATGCAGTGAAAAAAAAATGTCTTTAAAGCGGAGGTTCACCCTAAAAACAAGTATTATTGTTCTTTTCCACCCGGCTTCCGGGTTCTCACTCCCATGGGAAAAGGCGTTCCTATGCAGCGGCGCAATGTCACCTGGGACTTAGCCCACATGATTGACGTGCTTGATAAAAACGTCCCCCAGGTGGATAAGGCGCGTCACGAGTTTCCGAAAATAGCCAAACTGGGAGTCGGCTCTATACGGCGCCGACTCCCAGTTTGGCTATTTTCGGAAACTCGTGACGTGCCTTATCCGCCGGGGGAACGTTTTTATCAAGCACGTCAATCATGTGGGCTAAGTCCCAGGTGACATTGCGCTGCTGCATAGGAACGCCTACTCCCGCGGGAGTGAGAACCCGGAAGCCGGGTGGAAAAGAACAATAATACGGTATGTACAGCGAAAAAACAAAAAACAAACAGCATACTGTACATGTCGGAAGTATGCTGAATGTAATGGTATATACTGTACATGTTTTTAGGGTGAACCTCCGCTTTAAGACCATTGGGGGCGGAAGTGACATTTGACGTCGCTTCCGTCATCCAAAGGTATGGAGCCGGGTGGGGGACATCTTTCCCTCACTTGGCTCCATGTCTCGCTGGGGAAAGGACCCGATCATCTCCACCGCTACCGACATCTCCGGTAAGCGGCAGAGACCAATGGGGAGCAGCAGGAGGGGAGGGGGCACCTCTTCCGCCGTGGAATCCACCGCATAGACCACTTTTATCTAAAAAGCGGACTGTCCGCTGTTTAAAAAGATGCCAGGGTTATGGCATAAAAACAGGGCTTGTGTATTTATTCCATCAATGTATTTAGCTATTTGCTTGAACTTCTGCTTTTAATCTTAACTCCAGCTGAAATTTGTGCCAGACCATTCATTTCAACAACAACCTTCATATAAGATTGTATCTGCATTTAACATATTTTATTGATGTTTTGACCTGTAAAAGCTTCCTTTGTGTAGACATCCATAAAGCCTAAGACTGCTGCCTTCTTGAGTGTATTGTCAGTGTTCTTGAGTGTAAAGTCAGTGAACCCAGCAGACTATGGTATTCTCCTTTACTCCTCCCTTGCCTACTATATAAAAGGTTATGTAGGGAGTTGATGGGAGTTTTTTTTTTAACATCAAAAAGGTACAGAACAAGTCCAAGATTCAGCTAAGTGCAGGGTTACAGCTAAAAAAAAAAAAGTAATTCTGGAAATACTGAGATGAAACTATTCATGATTTTTTTATGTTCCACTTTATTACTATTTTCAAAAGTATAATTAAAAATACAGTAAAAGTAAGAGTTCTGTATAATTTTTCCTTATACGCACTAATTTAAAAAAAACTGGTGCAGGTGCAATAGTCCTAGACTTTCAGACACAGCTGTTTAAAATGTGATAACTAGATTACAAATAACTGTGAACGTGTGAATTAAAATCTAAAATGGAATGTCTTGCATAGTGTTAATTTGATTCTGATGCTTTATTGAAAAAAAATAAAAAATATATGCTCTACATAATATGTGTCAGACATCTCTGAAAATGATCTGAGCTGAAATCTAGGTGGCGATTTGAAATTGTTTAGAGGGTTTTGTAGGTTTTATACAAAATGTATTTATTTGTAAAGGATTATTCACCATGACTCCCCTAAAGCTTCTCATAGATGGTTCAAATCTCAAGCCATGTATGGGCAGGCTGAATGGACCCAATTTGATTGATCGATCAACTTGTGTACAACCAGTCTGCTGGATTTTACATGAGATTATTGCTAGTGGTTGTTATACTGTGTTCTCCAGGAGGGGACGGCTCCCACTGTACCCCCCCCCCCCCGGCTGGAATAACACATCTGCGGGAGAGATTTCCCTGTCAACACTGTCTGTGTTGATAGGGGTATCAAGTGAATTTCTTTAATTGCAACCCGTGGTTTCAGAAAAGAATTTGCTTTGCAAATGGCCAGCCTTAAGCCTCATACACACAATCGGACTTCCATCGGACTTTTCCGTGGATTTCTGTCCAAAGGGCGTTGTCCGTGAACTTGGTATGCATACAGACGGCAGGACTTTTTCAGCCAACTTTCACCAAATCACATGGTTTTTCAGCTCTTTACCGCCACCCTATGGGGAACTTCTGCTATTGAACGAAAATGTCCCAATATTCAAATATCCACGGTGCAAAACTTAATCCACAACGTAGGAAAAAAGTGATGATAGGAAAGGTCCTCCACCTAAGGTAAACACTGCCGCTTACCAGATATGAATGATCTCTTACTATAGGAGATCAATATCGCATATGGCTAATAACCCAGCCTCGGGTCTCTGCTTCATATAGTGAACGTCTCAGCTCCCACAGATGAATATCTCAGACAATAAGTTGGATCCGGGATATCACCACATAAGAACGGGATAAAATTCACATAGCATAAAACCCTTTATATATTTATTAAGGTAACATATATATTGTAAGTGTGAATTTTTACATGTAAATACTACATGTAAGAACAGCTCCAAATAGCAGCCTAGCGTGCAACGCAGTGACATCAGAACATCGTTCCTCCCAGCGTTTCGTCACTAGAGGGACGGGAGCATGTGTGCATGTACTTTGGACTTAAGTCCGACGAACTTGTGTACACATGATAGGATTATCCTCCATTGGACATTTGTTGACGGAAAGTTTGTCTGTTTTCACAGCGAACATTTGTCCGATAAAAACACAAAACATTTGGCCGATGGAGCGTACACACGGTCGGATTGTTCGATCAAACAGGTCCATCGGACATTTGTCATCAAAAAGTCAGATCGTGTGTATGGGCCTTTTAGTCTGTTCGTAATCTACAAGAGTCGTCTTGGAGTATTCCTCTTCCAGGTACAACTTCCCCTTCCTGCTTGGAAATGCCATCCCACTGACACTTTTACATGAAATAAGGCATGGCTCAGGACATGCAATCTCCGACTAATATATTTAACAAATAAAAATGTGCTTGTATGTGGGGAAGTGCCGCGTGGTGCGTGGAGGTAAACAGTCCGGGGCAGATCCACATACATCTGCGGCGGCCGCAGCGTATGCAAGATACGCTACGCCGCTGTAACTTACTTCGATTTTGTTTGAATCCTCAACGAATCCGTGCCATAAGTTACGGCGGCGTAGTGTATCTCTTGCGGCGTAAGGGCGTGGAATTCAAATTCGGTGAGTAGGGGGCGTGTTTCATTTAAATGAAGCGCGTCCCCGCGTCGAACGAACTGCGCATGCGCCATCCGTAAAAACTCCCAGGGTGCATTGCTCCAAATGACGTCGCAAGGACGTCATTGATTTCGACGGGAACGTAAATGGCGTCCAGCTCCATTCACCGACCACTTACGCAAACGACATAAAATTTTCAAAATTATACGCGGGAAGGACGGCCATACTTAACATTGAGTACGCCACCATATAGCAGCTTTAACTATACGCCGGAAAAAGCCGAACGGAAACGACGTAAAAAAATGTGACGGCCGGTCGTACGTTCGTGGATCGTCGGAAATAGCTAATTTGCATACTCGACGCGGATTACGACGGGAACGCCACCTAGCGGACGCCGAAAAATTGCATCTAAGATCCGACGGCGTACGAAGACGTACGCCTGTCGGATCTAACCCAGATGCTGTTGTATCTTGTTTTGAGGATTCAAAACAAAGATACGACCCAGGAATTTTGAAATTAATAGATACGCCGGTGTAATTTCTTTGTGGATCTGCCCCTCAGAGTCCAGTTGCTGAGAGCAGAGCTTATATTAATAATAAAGTTTAGCAATTCAGAATAGGCTTGGTGGGAAGGGGCCCGGCTGGGATCGCACACATAAACTAACAGCAATGTGTAGCAGAGCAGGTCTCAGAAGTGCCAACAGCATCTGTCTTGAGGGGCGGGAATGTCCCTACACTACCCACACCCAAGATGCCCGCCAAGCCTAGGAGTCGGACCTTAAATAGTCTCTGGTTGACCCAAGATGGCTGCCAGAGTCACATTTGGTGGCAGCATCCAATCAGCTTCCTCAGTTACCCAGGAAACAATAGAGGAACCATATTCCTCTTGACCTTCCCTCCAAATACAGTGTCGCTATGATCGAACACCACCTACAGTGAAGAAAATGGACTGCACCTGCCTACATGTTGATTTTGGAGTGGTAAAGTAAGTTGAGAGTCACCAGTTTGCTGGTGTAGGAAAAGAAAAAAGTGAGTGTTTAGGTGTTATACATTAAAGAGTTTGTGCTCTGGTGTACATGTACAGTGAAACCTCGGATTTGCGAGTAATGCGGTTAACGAACATTTCGCAATGCGAGCACTTTTTCTTTTAAATCCTGGGACTGACAGTGTCAGGGAAATTAGTAGACCAGACTATGTGACTGCAAAGGAGGAAACCCAGAATGTATATAGGTAAGTATAATAATTTATTAAGAAAAGGGGGTAACACCCCACCACCTCCAACAAAACACAGTGCAATAAATAAATAAACAAGCAGTGACAAAACGATGCTAAAGACAATATGTACAGAGAAGGGAGATACCGGAATCATAAACAGGCCAGGCCGAGGTCATACACAGGGAGGTCATAAGATGGATTGAGGACAGGGAATGAGCAGGAACAGGGAGATGATGGATGGTTGTGCTGAGAAGCAGGGATCCAAGGTAACAAGGATACAGGGAACAGAGGCAATGGGGAAGCAGGAAGGGCAAGTCCAGGATAGTAGAAAGATACCAGGGCGAGGTATGCTTGCACACGCCGGGTATATGTAGAGGTGTGGTGATTGAGTTCAGGTCACACCTGAGAGCAGTAAAGGCCGTCTCCACACTGCCAGGGTCCATCCGCTGGTGGAGACCAGTACTGCGTCCCAAGGGTGATATAACACCAGCAGGGAGAATTTCTCCTGACAGTTCCAAACTGCCAGGAGACACCTGCTGGTGAAACTCAGTACTGCGAGCCAGATAATAAATAGCACCAGCGGATGGATCCTTTCCCGACACACGGTATGCGAGTGTTGTTTCGCGAAACAAGCAGGATTCAAACCACATCGGTGTGCAGTACCGCATTTGGTCTGAGGTTCAGGGGCGCCGGAGCCGAGCAGAGCCGATCGGAGCCATTCAGAAATGCTTGGAAAAACTTGGAAATACTCAGTTTCCAAGCTTTTCCGAGTTCAGGCTGTGCCCGAGCCTTTCCAAATATTTCCGAGGCTCCCTGGCGCCCCCCCCACCTCTGGCCACATGCGGTATTGCATGCCATAGAAGTCAATGCGGAATGAATTATTTTTCTATTTTAGGGGGGAAAAAAATCCTTTACAACCCCTTTAAGACCATAGTATGCTAGACATTTCCCATTTGAGACATTCTTCATCAAAGCCCAAGCCAAACATCATGTGAGATGTGTCCTTCAGGGCTCTATAGATTTATCTTGAACAGCCATGCTAATCTGTTTCAATAAGATTTATTATTTTTTCCTCACTGTAGGCCTTGTTTGGAAGGTCAGGTGAGGTGCCGTAAAAAAAAACCCAAGTGGTTGAGTCATTGTTTTACTGCCCCATGACCACCAAGCTGCAGGTAGACATGGCCAGAAGCCGTGTTGGTACAAACTGCTGTGGTCACAATGCAATGAGGTAAAATGTATAAAACAGGTCGTGATTGGCAGGCAGTACAGCTACTAAATGTGACACACTCAAATGTATGGGGCCACATCGCTACTTTGCTACTGTTAGGGCCCTTTCAGACGTACGGACCGTATGTCCGCTTTTTCATCCATCCGTTTGCGGATGAAAAAGGGACATACATTGGTCCCTATGTGATTGCGGGTGTCAGCGGATAAACATCCGCTGACACCCGTAATCACCCGCCTTCGCAAAGATCCGATTTTGCAGACGGAAGAATGTCCTATTTTTTCTTCCGTCTGAGGATCGGATCGGATGAATACGGACACACGGTCCGGGTTTCTTCCGATCCCCCCATAAGGGAGAGCGGAGAAAAGACAAGGCGGTCCCTGCACAGTGTGCGGGGACCGCCCTGTCAGCCGCCGGCTCAGCGGGGATATACGGAGCGATCCCCGCTGAGCTTACGGACACACGGAGGCGGATCATTACTGATCCACCCCGTGTGAAAGGGCCCTTATGTGTAATGCACACAGTTGTGGTGCAAAGCTGCGCTGCTGGCTTTCAGTGGTTAATGCAGGCGGTGAGCAGGCGACATTTCATCTCTGAGCCTCCTGTCAAATGCACCTGAAAAGCGTTCCAGAGGGGCAAACACAACTGCACATGTAAATGAGTCTTAAAGGGGTTGTAAAGGTTTGTTTTTTATTTTCTAAATATGTTCCTTTAAGCTAGTGCATTGTTGGTTCACTTACCCTTTCCTTCGAATTCCCTTCTAAATGTTTTTTTCTTTGTTTTCTTTGTCTGAATTTCTCACATCCTGTTCCTCCTCAGTAAGCTGTTCTGGCTGACTAACCACCGCTCAGATGATGGTGGCAAACTTACTGAGGAGAAACAGGAAGTGAGAAATTCAGACAAAGAAAAAAAACATTTAGAAGGGAAATCGAAGGAAGAGGTAAGTGAACCAACAATGCACTAGCTTAAAGGGTCACTAAAGGAATTTTTTTTTTTAGCTGAAATGATTGTTTACAGGGCATAGAGACATAATAGTTAACTGATTCCTTTTAAAAATGATTACAAATAGATAAAAAACAATCATATAATGTGCCTGCAGTGTAGTTTCGTTTTTGCTGTTGTTTCCTGGTTCTCTGATGTACAGAGAGCCACTAGAGGGCAGTCAGCCAATAGAGAGCAGTGATACTTTGTCTAAAACTCCTCAGCACCAATCCAGTTTCGTTTTACACACAATAATCACATTAGTGACCACCGTGAGAAATCTCCCAGCACTGTGGTTATCAGGAAACAGGCAACCAGGAAGTGTCCAAAACAGAGAGGATTTACAGCAACATTAAAAGCAAAAACGAACAATGAGGACATGAAACCAGGACTGCAGTAAGGTAAAGGAAGCTATTTAGCTAAAAAAAAAAATTCCTTTAGTGACCCTTTAAAGGAACCTATTTAGAAAATAAAAAACAAACCTTTACAACCTGGCTCCTGGCTCCTTTCCTCTGCTTCTTTGGACCCCTCTGTTATCAAACCAAGCACATCAAAGCCTCCCCATTTCCCAGGAAGACACAAGAGCTATGTTAGGAAATAAATATCTTGTGACGTGTGACGTCATCACGCTGGATGCTGCGGCTATAAACCTTTCTGCTTAATAAAATGACTTTTTATTAATTACTACACCATGGAGATCTGTTTATGCTCTTGTGAGGTGTATCCCTACATACCCTGAAGCAAAACATGTCCAAGTGACTTATGGTTGGTGCCTTGGTGGGTCCTGGTGGTTTTGAGCTGGAGGTTCGCTCTGGTGGTGACACTTCTGCTTGAGTGGATGGAGCGGCCCAAATATATTTGAAACCGGAGGGTGTGTGATTCTTAGGCCTCTTGCACATGATACTCCTATTTGAGCATGTACTTTTTTCAGACTTTTTTCTTGTGTTTATTTTTGTGCAATTTCGCTTGATTTCAGGCATATGCGTTAAATTCGCACATATGCGCAGAAACCTATTCTCGCATTTTTGCTCTCTGCAGTATGTAAATTAGCATTTGCACACATTTGGGCGCGATCGCGCATGAGGCGTAAATTACTGACCAAAAATGCTGATTTTTCTTTTTTTTTACTAAAGAATACACAGCGCTTTTTTACGCACCTGTGTGCATAGACAGAATTTAATGGACCGTATTTTAGCTCAGTAAAAAAAGCTGTACTGAGCTTTTTCAAGCTGCAGTGTGCAAGAGGCCTTAAAGGAGATGCCTTTAAGCCACAGTTGACTGCTCTTTAATTTGAGGGTAAGCAGATTTAAATACACACTTTGGTATTGTTTAGGATCTTCTTCTTTGCACTGAAGCTGGTGTCGGGATCCTCCTCTACGTTTTTTGGATATATATGTGTTTTATGGACTATTATAATGTGGACATTTTTTTTTGCACTGCATATTGAGCTGATACTTGGTAACCTGTAATGTCTTTTTAAGTGTTGTCTTAAGCGGGCCATACCGCTTAAGAATGTACCAAGTTAATCGATCGATCAACTTGGGTACAACCAGCATGCCGGGTTTTACCTGTGATTATCACTAGCGGCTGCTATAGCAATATTCACTGTATTTTCCTGGCGCAAACGGCTTCCCCCACCCCTCTGATGGGATTTCCACATCAATAATCTCTGTGTTGATAGGGGAATTGTGCAAATTTCTTTCCTGCAACCCATGGAGGGACCAATGGAGTCCCTGAAGGGACAATTCCCTCTAATGACTCATTCCATCTGTATAATGGTGCAGTGCCACCTACTGTATGAAGGAAAATCTGCACCTGCCAACAACCGTTCTATATGTTATTTTCTGGATGTTCTGAATACTACTTTTGTTTGTAATCTGGTGGCCCCGCCCCTTATGACATCACCAACCTAGCCAGAGGGCAAAGCTGTCAGATGACAGGATACTTCGTTGAAAGTGTATATATTTCTTTCAATATTGCATGCCGGGACCACTACTTATTTACGGCATTCATTTATTTATTTTTTCCTTTCGTGAATTTACTTTAAAGCGGAGTTCTCGGACACAATTGCACTTTTTAAATATAAATACCCCTGTAATACACAAGCTTAATGTATTCTAGTAAAGTTGGCCTGTAAACTAAGGTCCGTTTTGTTAGGTTGTTACAGCATTTAGACACTTTATAACATAGAAATTGACTGGGGCCATCTTAAGTGTGGGCATCATGAAGCCAGACTGTATGACTTCCTGGATTTCAGCCTTGCAGATCTCGCACATGCTCAGTGCTGCACAAGCAGTGTCAGATCAGGTTTCAGCACCTGTGCTGTCCAAGTCACATGATTTTTTGAGACTGGAGAGTGCACAGACTCCTGGAAAGTTACACCCACTACATTCCCAGGAGTCTGTGCGGTGTAGGTTAGGAAGTATTAAGCACCTAGGTGCAGGAAGTGGGAAGATTAACTATTCTGCCTAGCAACAACACTTTGAAGGCATCGAAAAAAAAAAAAAATTCGTAAAGGACTAATGACATTTTTTTTAAAACTACTGATGTAATGTTATATTTATGGGTGGAACTCCACTTTAACTCCTGTTTTATGCGCTATTTACCGGTCGTTTTTGCTTTATGGGGTAAATACTGCATTAAAGGAGTTGTAAATAAAACATTTTTTTTGCTGAAATTGCTGTTTACAGGGTATAGAGACATAATAGGACTGATTCCTTTTAAAAACAATTAAAAGTAGATAAAAATCAATCATATAATGTACCTGTAGTTTCTAGTTTCGTTTTTGCATGTTGTTTCCGGCCTCTGCTGTCCAGAGCCACAGAGCCAATACAGGGCAGTGATGGTTTGGAAAACGAAACTGATTGGTGTTGAGGGGTTTTAGACACACAGTAATCACACCTCCTTGATTAGTGACCACAGAGAGAAAGCTCCCAGTACTGTGGTTATCAGGAAACAGACAACCAGGAAGTGTGGAGATCAGAGAAGAATTACAGCAACTTGAGAGCAAAAACGAACAATGAGGACATGAAAACAGCACTGCATTAAGGTAAAGGAAGCTATTAAGATAAAAAAAAAATCCTTTACAAACCCTTTAAGCAATAGTGAAATTATGTTTTCATGATCACATACGGTATTTGGAAAAACACCTAAATACTGCATGCGATCTGCTTTTGTGAATCCAATATCTCTGGATGGAATTTATGATGTTTTTTTTTTCAACTGATGAATTGGATTTCCCTTCTCTGCCTATGTCAACTGATTATGTGAGTTATGTAACCCCAGCCTGGACACGTGCCACTCTGTACCTCACTGCTTGCACATAGCTGACCTTTGTCCATTCACAGCTCTGATTCTGCTCATGGTTTGGTGATTTGCTGCTGTCGACCCTGGCCTGTGACCTGACCGTGTCGGAGATCCGTACATCCTGGGTGTAATGCCAGCTGTACTCTTGTGCATCTGATACCAACGCTCCTGTGTTTCGCCACCTGGGCACTTGTGCCCTTCCATCATTCTTTCTTGCCTTAGTTTCCAAGGGTGTTTATATTTAGGGTGTGCAAGAGGCTCCCCTCATCATCTCAAGCTCTTCATACAGGTACAATGAGGGGAAAAAATATTTGATCCCCTGGTGATTTTGTACGTTTGCCCACTGACAAAGAATTGATCAGACTATGATTTCAATGGTAGGTTTATTTTAACAGTGAAATATAGAAAAACACATTTAAAAAAAGTTAAGAATTGATTTGCATTTTAATGAGCAAAATAATGATTTGACTCCTTCACAAAACATGACTTAGTACTTGGTGGCAAAACCCTTGTTGGCAGTCACAGAGGTCAGACGTTTCTTGTAGTAGGCCACCAGGTTTGCACACATCTCAGCAGGGATTTTGTCCCACTCCTCTTTTCAGATCCTTTTCAAGTCATTAAAGTTTTGAGGCTGACGTTTGGTAACTCAAGTCTTTAGCTCCCTCCACATATTTTCTATGGGATTAGGGTCTGGAGACTGGCTAGGCCACTCCAGGACCTTAATGTTCTTTTTCTTGAGCCACTCCTTTGTTTCCTTGGACGTGTGTTTTGGGTCATTGTCATGCTGGCATACCCATCCATGACCCATTTTCAAAACCCTGGCTGAGGAAAGGAGGTTCTTATCCAAGATTTGACGGTACATAGCCCTGTCTATCGTCCCTTTGATGCAGTGAACTTGTCTTGTCCCCTTAGCAGGAAAACACCCGTTCTTATGATCATTGAAATTCCACGAGGTGAGATCTTGCATGGAACCCCAGACTGAGGGAGATTGACAGTTTTTTTGTGTTTCTTCCATTTGCAAATAATCGCACAAACTGTTGTCACCCTCTCATCAAGCTGCTTGGCGATGGTTTTGTAGCCCATTTCAGCCTTGTGTAGGTCTACAATCTTGTCCCTGACATCCTTGGACAGCTCTTTGGTCTTGGTCACAGTGGAGAGATTGGAATTTGATTGACTGGTGTCTTTTATACAGGCAACAATACTAAGCTTAGATTAGGAGCACTCCTAAAATGCTCCTAAAATCTCCTAAAATCAGTTCGTTACCTGTATAGAAGACGCCTGGGAGCCAGACATCTTGCTGATTGCTAGGGGATCAAATACTTTTTTCGCTCATTGAAATGAAAATCAATTTAACTTTTTTGAAATGTGTTTTTCTGGATATTTTTGTTATTCTGTCCTTCACTGGTAAAATAAACCTACCAATAAAATTATAGACTGATAATTTCTTTGTCAGTGAGCAAATGTACAAAATCAGCAGGGAATCAAATACCTTTTTCAGTTTAATATTTTTATTGTAGTTTTCAGGAAGAACAGAAAAAAAGAAGAAGGGGGAGTTAAACAAACAACCATACAGTAGGACATATGAAGTAGTGTCATTATATGGGCACAACAGAAAAAACAATTATAATAAACATATGTAAACATTGCAATCTATTCCAAGGTTCAAGGTTAGGAAAATAATCTGATATCCTCAGACACCCCATCTGGGAACAAGTAGTGTCATGAGGGGAAGACGATTCAGCTAACATTCAATCTCCGATTCAATAGGTTTTTTCCCCTCACTGTAAATGAAAATACCAGTAGACTAGTGCCAAAATTGTTCATTACCACACTGAAGTTGTCAGTTTGTGGAAACTAGGGATGTCCCGATACCGATACCGAGCATTTCCCGAGTACTTGTACTCGGGGCAAATGCTCTGATGCTTCACCCGATACCTGGGCAGTCAGGTGTCGGGTGGTGGGGGGAGTTACAAGTCTTCTCAATGTTGTCTTCTCCCCCGTGCTGTCTTCTTGTCCCCCGTGCTGTCTTCTCATCCCCCATGCCGTCTTGTCCCCCTCCGTGCTGTGCTCCCCCCCCTGCTGTCTTCTGTCCCCCTCCGTGTCATCTTCTCTCCCCCTGAGCCGTCTTCTCCCCCTCCGTGCTGTGCTCTCCCCCGTGCCATCTTCTCTCCCCCCGTGGCGTCTTCTGTACAACTCCGTGCTGTGCTCCCCCCATGCCATCTTCTCTCCCCCCTGCCGTCTTCTGTCCCCCTTCGTGCTGTGCACCCCCGTGCCATCTTCTCTCCCCCTGTGCCGTCTTCTGTCGAAATACGTGCTGTGCTCCCCCGTGCCATCTTCTCTCCCCCCGTGCCGCCCCCTGTGCCATCTTCTCTTCCCCCTGCCGTCTTCTGTCCAAATCCGTGCTGTGCTCCCCCCGTGCCATCTTCTCTCCCCCTGTGCCATCTTCTCTCCTCCCGTGCCGTCCCCCATGCCATCTTCTCTCCCCCCTGCCGTCTTCTGTCCAAATCCGTGCTGTGCTCCCCCCTGTGCCATCTTCTCTCCCCCCGCCCGTGCCATCTTCTCTCCCCCCTGCCGTCTTCTGTCCAACTCCGTGCTGTGCTCCCCCCGTGCCATCTTCTCTCCCCTCGTGCCGTCTTCTGTCCCCCTCCGTGCTGTGCTCTCCCCCGAGCTGTCTTCTCCCCCCCCCCTCCGTGCCGCTCTCCCCCCTCAATCTATCAGGAAGGAGAGCGGAGGTAGGAGCCGCTAAACCCGGCTCCTACCTTTTCCGAAATGGACAGAGTCAGTGATCACTGACTCTGTCCATTCACATAACTGAGCATCGTAACCTGTGAATGGAGAGGAGCTTTCTCAATTCATTTCAGCTGAGGCTGCAGAGAAAGGGACTGGGGAATCTGTGTCCTTAGTTCCTTTCTCTATCTTAAAGGGGAGATGTCAGAGGTCTGTTAAGACCCACGATATCTCACCAAAGCCCCCCCAACAGGGCTGATTAAAAAAAAAGAAAAAAAATTGCAATAAATAATTAAAAAAATAAAATGTAAATAATAATAATAATAATAATAATAATAATAATAATAATAATAATAAAAAAAAACTCACTGACAATCCACTACAAACCCCCCCCCCCCCCTTAAAAAATAAAAAAATCACTGTAAAACAAAAACAAAAAATAGAAAAACTAAATTGTGTAAAATAAATAAATAAAAAAAACGCCACTGTCACATGACATTAAAAACAAGTATCGGTATTCGGTATCGGTGAGTTCTTGAAAAAAAGTATCGGTAATTGTACTCGGTCTCAAAAAAGTGGTATCGGGACAACCCTAGTGGAAACCATCCTTGTAGTTTGATTTTGTGGGAACCAGAAAGAATGTATTTACATTACAAAAGTAGGTTTTGAAAATACCTTAATGAAAGGAAGGGTGGTCACACATTGTGCAAAACAGATATTTATAGTCATGTCATTTCAGGAGTCAGTCAAACCTGAGATACTAGTTCCTCAAGTCTGATCAGTGCAAGACAGGATATGGTGAGATCCAGGAAGAGAACTATCTACCCACTACCGCTCATTTTGCAGTGCTTGCAATTAGTCCAAGTGATTGATTGTATGTCATAAATAAACAAGTTTGTATAAAAAACAACTGCCACCAATTCTGAAGAGAATTGATTGTTTAATAAAAGATAGAGATCATATGTGAACTTACCCTTAGGCTCGGTTCACATAGGTGCGATGCGGGAGCATTGCGAATCCACTGCAGGTTCCCTGACTCGCAAGGCAATTCACACTGCCTTATGTGAACTGCTGGAAATGTCAATAGAAAGTTAATGACACCCCCATATCGTAGTGCGAACTGTCAGTGCGGACATGAATGAGATCGCATAGGTCTGAACACCCATGTGATCCGATTCTGGTGCGGACCAAAAAAAGGGTCCTGCACGACTTTGGTCTGAATGCGATGCAATTTCATATTATCTGTAAGGGTGAAATCGCATTGCATGTGATTTGCAGTGCAGTACGAATCACATGCGAGGTAGCACAGCGCACTGGTGTGAACCGAGCCTTAAAGAGACACTAAACACTGCTTTAAAATAAATTCTACTTCATTATACTGTATATTCCTAAAGTAATATTAAATTCCACAACATTTTATGGACCCCCAGGAGCTTTTTGCAGTAATGCGCTTTTATTCCTCGTATATTAGCAAATTATGGCTGACTTACCTGTCAAAAATAACCCTCCAGCATTGCGCAGTCATCGCTCCAGCAGGTCCTGGGCTCATCCACCTCCCCCCGTCTTCCTTCCTGGTTCACGCACTCAGGGCTGTCTTAATGAGAGGGCACACCTGGGCAATGCATGGGGGGCCCCTGCACTTTCCCCAAAGCAGCTGGTCCTTAAGCCCACACTGCCCTAAAATGCCCATGATGGCACTGAGAGTGATAGATGCAAAGGGGAGGCAGTCCTTCTCCTACCTACTTAATGTCTGTTTACCTGCATTGTCATCATTGTAGGGGCCCCAGAGCATTACTTTGTCCAGGGGCCCATGATGCTATTAAGACGGCCCTGCACGCACTCCAGCTGCTTGAATAGCCAGGCCGCGATGACGTCACTCCCGCAAGGGTGCTTGAGTGGTCACTTTACCATGGCACAAAGCTGGTGCCATAAGTGCTGTTTCAAACAGGGGCAACCCGACTTACAGCGCGACTTTGCAAGGCGACTTCAGCGCGACTTGAAGTTGTCTCTAGGACAGGCCAATCACAGAATAATCAGCTCTGTGGGAGGGAGGGGTTTGCCTTCCTGTAAAGTTGCTTCAGTTAAGAGGGTAATCCAACTTTGGAGGCAACTTCCATTGAAATCAATGGGTACAAGTCGGATGGAAGTCGCCTTGAAGTAGTACAGGAACCTTTTCTGAAGTCGGAGCGACTTCAGTAGTGTGTATTAAGACGACTCCATTCACTTCAATTGATTTTCTCATGTCGCCCGACTTGGGGCGATACAAGTCGGATCCCAAGTCGCCGTAGTGTGAACCGGCACTAAATGTGGTCTAGCTGCACATGCATGGCTCAGATTACTTTACCGCTGATAGGCCAGGAAAGGCATTTATGACAGAAGAGACCACTAGGGTCTCTTCTCTTATCGAAATATTGCCAGCGTTTTTAAAATAAAAATTACTTTAATACTGCCTTAACTCAAAAAAGTATCTTCTGTTGCTCTCAGCTTCCTCCAAATCTCCAAATTCCTTTATTTTTTTGCAGCTTTGATCTGATTCCTGTTAGAGGGTGGCTACATTTGTTCTCCATGGTCCCAATGCGTGTAGGAACATAGGGCCAGATTCACAAAAGGGATACGACGGCGTATCTCCTGATACGCCGTCGTATCTCTGTTTCTATCTATGCGACTCATTCATAGAATCAGTTACGCATAGATATCCCTAAGATCCGACAGGTGTAATTGTTTTACACTGTCCGATCTTAGGATGCAGTACCGCGGCCGCCGCTGGGGGGAGTTCGCGTCGTAAACCAGCATCGGGTATGCAAATTAGGAGTTACGGCGATCCACGATGGATTTTCGCGTTCGCTACGTCGCCGCTAGTCTAGTTTCCTGTCGCAAAGTTAGTCGTCGTTTTGGGTGCCCTAACTTTAGTCAGCAAACGTATTGCTGTCTAAAGTATGGCCGTTGTTCCCCGCGTCGAAATTTAAAAAAAATACTTTGTTTGCGTAAGCCGTCCAGGAATACGGAATTACGCTACGCACGTCGCCGTTCGAAAAAATGACGTCACTGCGCGCAAAGCGCGACGGGAATTGCGAAACGGAGCATGCGCAGTAGGTCCGGCGCGGGAGCGCGCCTAATTTAAATGCCACACGCCCATTTGAATTGACCTTCCTTGCGCCGGACGTATTTGCGATACACCGCTGCAAGTTTCCAGGTAAGTGCTTTGTGGATCGGGCACTAAAACTGGAAACTTGCGGCGGTGTATCGTAAACGGGTTACGTTACACCGGCGCTCTTCTATGTGAATCTGGCCCATAGACACCCTCTCTTGCTTGTTCCCGAGATTGGGCTAGGAACTATGAACTATAGGATTTGTAGTATGTATAGAGCAGTGCACATGACCACAACCATTATACATTTCTGTTTCCAGACAAACGGAAGTGCGAGGGAAAAGGAGAAGTTTGGGAACTTTCAGAGGCTGTTACAATGAGGCACAAAAAAACACAGCGAGAAACGATTTAATGACAAATAGCTTACAGGGCCTTTGGGTAGTGGATGTGCATGGATTAGCAGGACCTTCTGTTAAATAATAATTATATTTGAAGCATAGCAGTGTTGCTTTAAAAGTTGATATACACTACATTACCAAAAGTATTAGGATTCCTGCCTTTACATGCACATAAACTTTAATGGCATCCCAGTCTTAGTCTGTAGGGTTCAATATTGATTTGACCCACCCTTTGCAGCTTCAACTTTTCTGGGAAGGCTGTCCACAAGGTTTGAACATTTTTCCAGAAGCACATTTGTGAGGTCAGGCACTGATGTGGACGAGAAGGCCTGGCTTGCAGTCTCTGCTCTAATTCATGTTAAAGGTTTTCTATCGGGTTGAGGTCAGGACTCTGTGCAGGCCAGTCAAGTTCGTCCACCCCAAACTCGCTCATCCATGTCTTTATGGACCTTGTTTGTGAACTGGTGCTCAGTCATGTTGGAACAGGAAGGTGCCATCACTAAACTGTTACCACAAAATTGGGAGCATGAAATTGTCCAAAATGTCTTGGCATGCTGACGCTTTAAGAGTTCCCTTCACTTGGAACGTGGTTCAAATTAATGGACTTCCTTAACACAACACAATTTAACCTCTTTGCGCCTGTGCTATAGACAAAAGACTTCTACAGTGCGGCGCTCAATTGCCGGGAGGATGTCTCCGGACGTCCTCCTGTTTACTAGTTCCCTGCTCGCCGCCACGGGTGCTCATCAGAGAAAATTCGTACCCGTCGCGTCATGTGGGTTCCAATGCACGTGCCTGGCGGCGACGATGTCCGCCAGGCACCCGTGATCGGCAGTTACAGAGCCAGGGACATGGATCTGTGTGTGTAAACACAGAGATCTACGTCCTGTCAGGGAGAGAGGAGACCGATGCTGTGTTCCTTGTACATAGGGACACTGATCGGTCCCCTCCCCCAGTCAGTACCCTCCCCCACAGTAGGAATCACTCCCAGGGAACCCATTTAACCCCTTGATCGCCCCCTAGTGTTAACCCCTTCCCTGCCAGTCACATTTATACAGTAATCAGTGCATATTTATAGCACTGTTCACTGTATAAATGTGAATGGTCCCAAAATAGTGTCAAAAGTGTCCGATCTGTCCGCCGCAATATCGCAGTCCTGACAAAAATCGCAGATAACCGCCAATACTAATAACAAAAAAAAAAGTCATAAATCTATCACCTATTTTGTAGGCACTATTAGCTAGATTCAGAGAGGTTTACACCGGCGTATCAGTAGATACGCCGTCGTAACTCTGAATCTGCGCCGTCGTAAATTTAAGTGTATTCTCAAATTGAGATACACTTAAATCTAGCTAAGATACGACGGCGGGCGCCGTCGTATCTTAGCTGTCTATTTAGGCCAGCCGCTAGGGGCGTGTACGCTGATTTACGCCTAGAATGCGTAAATCAGCGAGATACGCCTATTTACGAACGTACGCTTGCCGGTCGCAGTAAAGATACGCCGTTTACGTAAGGCGTTTTCAGGCGTAAAGTTAGTCCAACAAAAAGCTGGCCCAGCCAATGTGAAGTATGGACGTCGGTCCCGCGTTTTAATTTTTACGTCGTTTCCGTAAGTCGTCCGTGAATGGGGCTGGGCGTAATTTACGTTCACGTCGAAACCAATGAGTCTTTGCGGCGTAATTTGGAGCATGCGTACTGGGATATGTCCACGGACGGCGCATGCGCCGTTCGAAAAAAAACGTCATTTACGTGGGGTCATGCTTTATTTACATAAAACACGCCCACCTCTTCACAATTTGAATTAGGCGCGCTTACGCCGGCACATTTACGCTAACTTAGGATGCAAGTGCTTTGTGAATACAGCACTTTCCTCTCTAACGTACGGCGGCGTAGCGTATATGAGATACGTCTTTTTTTGTTTATAGCGCAAAAAATAAAAACCGCAGAGGTGATCAAATACCACCAAAAGAAAGCTCTATTTGTGGGGAAAAAAGGACATCAATTTTGTTTGGGAGCCACGTCTCATGACTGCGCAATTGTCATTCAAAGCATGACGGTGCTGAAAGCTGAAAATTGGCCTGGACAGGAAGGGGGTGTTAAAATGCCCGGTATTGAAGTGGTTAATAAATGACCTACTGCCTAGGTGTAAACAGGCTCCTAAATCCCTAATCTAGTTAGGGTAAGCTTACCCAAATCCATAAAGTTGTATAGATTCCCCCATCATACTAAATACTTCCTAGTGTACCTTTATGTACGTTATGCTTTCTTCTTGCAGCACATGCCAGAAGTAAGCCGTGCTGCAATATCTCTCAGCAGGGCTAACTTATCACCAGCAGCTGAGAAAACCAAACAGCTTTGTTTATTTTCTCTTATATTTGTGCTGCTTAGCTCCTCATTCACAGTCGGAAGTTCTATTTTTCTAGAGGACTGGAATCTGTGCAACAGCTATGGAACTCAAATGACATTGTGTGGAATTTGCAGTTGTTCATGAGTGAACTCTCTACAGGGCCTATGCAAAGTTTTAGCATAGTGCCCCCGGTGGATGTTATGATTTCTACCAAATTTTCAGGAAAGACCATGATGGCATGTTTTGCTTACTTTATTTTAGTGTATTAATTTGATTGATGTAATTATTAGTAAATGAAACGCATGTCACCAATTCAGTAATTCAGGTGGGAAATCCCAGATCATTTATCTGTGGGAAAATGTAAATCATTGCAACTACAGGATGATGGTGCTACATTTGTGGTTAGACTTTTGAGGATCTTAGTTTGTTGAGAGTCATTTGGAATCACCATATTGTGTGGGTATAGAACTATGTGTGGCACCCTGGGTCCCATGTAGCTTGATGAATCTACAAATGTCTGGTCATGGCACATTACCCTGTAAGCTAAGTGATCTGAAAAGGATGTTGAACTGGAGTGGCGGTGCGTCCATTAGGGGTGCTCGGGTGCCGCCCCCTCTCTCCAACCACCTTCTCTGTGCATGAATATATCCACGGCCACTGTAGCCACCCCCATTCAGGCATCCGGCCCTTACAGCGGCGGGGGGGTTGTTTTTGAAGCACCTGATTAGAGCCGTAGACTCTGTAAGATGTCAAAAAAGGTGCACTGAGAGCACAAACCATTGCACTCGCAGTGCACCCAGGTGTGTTAGCAAAGCAAATTTTCAACACAGAACTGCCTCTGAGCCAATCAGGAGGCCCGGATGTAATACCGGGCACCTGATTGGCTGAAGGTAGTAAGCAGTTACATTAAAAACAACACAATGGAAAATGAACAAGAGACACCAACATACAGTAGTTGTATCTTTGATTTTAAAAACTCAGCGATAATGGTGTTGTGGTAACTTCCCCAAAAAATCTAACAACAACTATAATATTAATATTATTTATATCACTACAAAACAAATGGCTTTTAAGATACGTTTGGCATAACTTCATCAGTATAACCAACAAAGCAGCTTCATTATGATCCCATTAAAGCAGATGAGAATGTGTGCTGCATTTCGACATTTCATCAATTGAAGCGTCAAATTATATCTGAAGCCAAAGCTAGATAGATTCACTATGCCATTGTGACAGAAAGTGATAGGAAATGCAAAATTTTACATTTGTCACTGATGCAGTTACAGGGGGAAAATCTTCCAATGGGGACACCTGTTATAGTTACTGGAGCTCTTCCAGAAAGGAAAGATGTAACACTGGAAAAGTATGTAATATGTTGCTTCTTTAGTTGTCAGTGTACTTTCCTTTCAGAAACCTGAGCAACAGTGCTGAATAGGAGAAGGGGCCAGAAACGGCATAGTAAAAAAAACGACATCTAGTTGTGAGCCCCCCCCCCCCATGCCACCACTAGCACCGTGAAGGTAATCTGAGAGCTATGCAGCCACCCAGATCACTTTTCATTAAAATTTAGGAGCTGACTGAACAAAACAGATACATGCTCATAGCTGCCATGAGTATTTCTAAATGCTTCAGACTCTTGACATAATGGGGCAGATCCACGTACCTGCGCAGAATCTTCCGCCGGGCGCAGCGTATCTAAGATACGCTACGCCGCTGTAACTTATTTTTTTCCCCCGAATCCTGAAAGAATTCGTGCCGTAAGTTACGGCGGCGTAGTGTATCTTTGGCGGCGTAAGGGCGTGGGATTCAAATGGATGTAATGGGGGCGTGTTTTATGTAAATACGTCGTGACCCGACGTAAACAACGTTTTTTTTAACTGCGCATGCCAGTGCGCATGCTTGAAATTAACCCAGAACAAGCCAATGCTTTCGACGGTGACGTCATTCTACGCAAATCCCTATTCGCAATACGCAAACGACGTAAAAATTTCAAATTTCTACACGGGAAGGACGGCCATACTTAACATTGAGTACGCCTCATAACAGCAGCTTTAACTATACGCCGGAAAAAGCCGAACACAAACAACGTAAAAAAATGCGCCGGCCGGTCGTACGTCTGTGGATCGCCGTAACTAGCTAATTTGCATACTCAACGCGGAATTCGACGGAAACGCCACTTAGCGGCCGCCGAAAAATTGCAGCTTATATCCGACGACGTACTAAGACGTACGCCTGTCGGATCTAGCCGAGATGCCGTCGTATCTTGTTTTGAGGATACAAAACAAAGATACGACGCGCAAAATTTGAAATTACGCGGCGTATCAAGGGATATGCCGGCGTAATACCTTTGTGGATCTGCCCCATAGTGTACATGCAGAGAGCCTAAGGGCAGTAGCCGCCAGGCTCTGGAACCCTCTGGAACTCTCCAGTGCTTCAGACTATTTATCACCCTTCCAACCCCCTTCTGGACACTCCACTCCAGTGACTGGCTGGAGCATTAGTTATGGTTATTTTCATCTCCCTCCCTGAGCTCTGGAAGCTTCTTCCATAGGCAGCCTGTGAAACCTTGCACACAAGGTTGGAGTTGATTCAGAAAACATATAGGAAGCAAGGTGGGTGGGCGAGGTAGGTGACCGTTGTTCCAAATACAGAGGAGTTGCATATTTTATTGAGGAAAATAGAATTCCCTGTTAAAGAAAGTCCCATCCTAGAGAATCCATAAAGTGGATAAACAGTGATAACCCCATTGGCCCAGATTCAGGTAGATTTGCCCATTACTTACACATGAGCTGCTCAGCTGAATTTCTCTGCGCTGGGGCAATTTTGCCAAATTGCCACCTGATTCAGGAATCGTTTGTTCATTTAATTTGCTCCTGTTTAAGGCAAAGCTGAGGGCGCAAGGCCGCGCAAGTCAAAGTGGGTGTGCCCCTATGTAAATGAGGATTTTTCGGCTCAGCAGAGGTTTGCGCCGGGCGCGCGCATGCGCAGTTAGAGCGCTGCCGTCTGCGCATGCGTCAAACTGCGCCTAGCATACTTTCAGGGCAAATCCTGCTCAGCTGCTTGCACTGAGCAAATAAATAGGAGCAGACTTGCGCAGGTTCTTTGCTGAATTTCATCCTGCTTTTTCCAACCCCCCCTGAGCAAGGAAATTCAGCCCATTTTGAAGAGATGGCACCTCCCAAAGGAACTAAAAAAAGGAAGGCAAACTTTGTGGCTGCGGAGATGGACATCTTAATTGCTGCACTCCAGCAACATAAAGAACTTCTATATGGTGCCCAGCGGGCAAACACCACCGTTGCCCAAAGGAGGGCTATCTTTGAAGCCATAGCCCTGGACATCAATGCCCTGGGTAATGAAGATCGTTCCTGGGATGACATTAAAAAAAAACTGAATGATATGAGGCGCAGGGTCCGGGATAAACTGGCTCTTATCCGAAAACATACCGGTGGCACGGGAGGTGGACCGCGATGTAAGATCCGCCTAAATCATGAGGAGGAGCTTATTGCCCAAACTTTTGTGCAGGAGCAGGTGGAGGGACTTGCAGGGTACGACTCCACTGTTGGGAACTTGGGGACTGGTAAGTTATTTTTGTTTCATATCTGCTGTGCATCATGGGAGGGGGTAGAAGTGAACATATTTGTGGGTAGAAGTGAAGATGGAACTATTATTTTTGTTTCATATCTGCTGTGCATCATGGGAGGGGGTAGAAGTGAACATATTTGTGGGTAGAAGTGAAGATGGAACTATTATTTTTGTTTCATATCTGCTGTGCATCATGGGAGGGGGTAGAAGTGAACATGTGAGCAGTGTGTTGCACCAGCAAAATCTTTTGTTTTGGTGTCATCCACAGGTGGTGATGATGATGATGATGAAGCTGGGCCGTCTTCGGCTGCGGGTCGACCCACGCCATCCATACCAGAGCCAGGGGTCCAGTCAGGCCCCATGGACATTATGGCAATGCTGGTCCAGGAGGAGATCCTACCGGGGCCAAGTATGGTGGAGGAAGTTGTTTTGGAGGAGGATTCCTTTTTCCTCATCCAGGAGGACTCTGGCTCCCTCCAGGAGGATACCACCATCCCTGAGCAACCCACCACCCCCCCGCCCAGCACGTCATCCCCCTCCAGGGCAAGCCCCTCCATTGTGGACCCCTCCCCTTCTCCCTCTGTCCGTGCCCGAGCCTCTCCTCCCAGGAAGGCTCTGTCTAAAACAAGGCATATATCCTCCAGCCTCCGTGACGGTCTGCTGGAGGAGCAGGCCCTGCAGACCCGCCATATAGGGGCCATGGTGGGAGATGTTCGACGTCTGGCGGACAGCATGGCATCCACCTCCACCTCTGTGCAGCATGCCCTCACCCTGCATGCAGACCGGGACAAACATGTCTCACAGAGCCTGGCGGAAATAAGTGGCAACTCCAAGGCCATAGTCACCTGCTTGGTGGCTCAGGAGAACGCCCCCGCTTTATTAAGCAGGATGGCAGCTGCGGTGGAGGCCAACACCGCTGCTGTGCAGGCCAACACCGCTGCAGTGCGGGAGGAGGGGAGAGTTACCCGCCGTCATCAGCGGGATACCACCACCCGCCAAATGCGGATGTTGGCCCAGACCAACACCATCCTCGCCCGCCTGGCCAACGCCATGGAGGGCATGCAGCCACCACCTGCGAGGAGTCTGGAAGTAGGGGTTGATGCTCCTCCCCCCCTCAATCCCCACCCCATGCCTCCTCCGCACCACGGAGATTGAGGAGCCAGAGCCGGGGCACCCTTGGCCCAAAGAAGAAATCCAAAAAATGATCTACTTTCTACAACTATTATATGCTCAGAATATGAGTTTATTTTATTTTTTATATATGCTCAGAATATGAGTTTATTTTATTTTTTATATATGCTCAGAATATGAGCTTTTATATTTATTTGTAGTCCCTACACACGGTGAGGAGTGTATACTACAGTGTGACTGGTGTGTGAATGGGGGGGGGGGGGGGGGCCCCCCTGCTGGAAAAGGGGTGTCACCCTCTGCCATGTGAAAGGTGTATGAATGGACAGCAACATAATTGGAGCCTTGATGCGGCGTTGCTGCTCCCTAATACCATGGGGTATTGTTGGGTCTAATCCAATTTGGGGTGCATGTGTCGTGTGTGTGCTAGGGACTACAGTGGTGTGCATACATGCATTATACTTGTGACAAGATCAGGGTGTGTTTAATGTGCAAAGAGACGTTCCACAAGACCATTCCGGATTGCTCTTCCCTCAGAAGATCCGGTAGTGTTTCTTGGGGGGGGGGGGGGTTGCGTGGTTCGGGGGTAAGGTCATTGCGTAGCTCAATGTGCATGCCCCTTCTCTCAGCAAAATTGTGGAGAATACAACATGCCCCGACGATTTGGCACACAAAGTTGGGTGAATACAACAGGGTCCCCCCTGATTTATCCAGACATCTGAATCGAGATTTAAGGATGCCAAATGTGCGCTCCACCACCGCACGGGTACGTGCATGTGCTTCGTTAAATCTTTCCTCTCCTGGTGTTTGAGGGTTACGAAATGGGGTCATCATGTGAGGTCCCAGGGCATATGCAGAGTCACCTGGAAGGGAAAAGACAGGAGGATGTTAGTCGTGCATGTGCCCCTTGTGATGTCTGCATCATGGGGGGGAGGGGCAGTCATACCTGACACCCATGTCACTCACCAATCAGCCAGCTGTCTCCATACATGTTCTGGTCAAACTCGGTTGGGATGGGGCTGTGTCGGTAAATAAAACTGTCATGGCTTGACCCTGGGTGTTTGGCACGGACATGCCATATGAGGCCATGTGCATCCTCAATCACCTGCACATTTATCGAATGCCAATGCTTCCTGTTGCAGTAGATATGCTCGAGGAGCCGGGGGGGGGGGGGGGCGTAGTGCCACATGGGTACAATCTATTGCACCCACAGTGCGTGGGAATCTGGCTATTTCATAAAAATCACTGATTGCCTTCTGCCGCAGGTCAGCCGTGGTTGGTTTGATAAATTGTGTGCCCATGCGTCTGAGTATTGCAGGGATCACTTGGTGCACACACCTGCTCATGCTGGATTGGGACATCCCCGCCACCACTCCACCTGTGCGCTGAAATGAGCCACTTGCCAAAAAATGAAGGGTTGCCACTACCTTCACCAGTGGCTGCACTGCCTGTCCCCGATGGGTCGGGCTGCTGATGTCATCCTGCAGGATTGTTACCAACTCAAGGATGACTTCAGGGCTGAAGCGAAACATGCGATACACCTCATTATCACTCATATCAAAAAGGTTGTAGCGCCCTCTGTAAATCCTCTCCCGTGCCCTCCTACGAGTCGGCTCAGTCAATAGAATATCAAGAACCATAGCTGCCCCTGGCATGTTGGTGCACAGATGTGAGGTCCCGAAAATGTGGGTGCTCTGCTTGTTCAGCTCGTCTGTCTAGGTGCTGCTGAAGTTGCGCGCTCCTTCAGATGACATGTGGCCATCTTTTGCTAACTTGCCCCTGCTTTTAGCAGGAGCAAGTTTGCCCGGGGGAAAAAAGCTTGCGCGCTTCCAGCGCAAGATGCGCATCACACGCGCATGTTTCTGAATCATCGGCAGTACCTAATTTGCATATTCGCTGAGGGAATTCCATGAAGGCGCAACTTACACCGCGCGCAAAATTGCGCTATAATTGCGCCGGAGCAGCTAGGCTGCGTGCGCGGGAAAATGGCCGCATTTCAGGCTTAACTGGTTTACAGAATCAGCCGCTAATTTGCCTGGGAGCAAATCAGTACTTGCGCGGCGCAAATCACACTTGCTCCCGCGCAAGTGCTTCTTGAATCTGGGCCATTGAATGTAGTCGAATGAAACGTTGCTCCATAACAATGAGTTACTTGGAGCTTGTGGTACAAAGTTAAAATTACAAAAATGTGGGTACCCATAAGCTGCTGGATTTACACATGTATGTTTTCCCCTTTTGGTGTACTTTCTATTAAAATCAACATTTTTTTTAATGCGTGATTCAAGGCACTTTGCATTGAATGTCAACATGCATGGTAACATGCATGGACATGCGATGATGTGCACAATGATGTAATTTTGTGCGTTATGACATGCATTGATGCACATCCTAATTAATGCCTAAATCAGCCCAAGATAATTATCATGCATATCAGCCAATTTTGTCCACACAATCCGCAGAGATAAAGCTAGTTCTGAATTTGTCAGTAAACTTACAGTGCATGTTCACCTAATGATTAACTGATAAACAGTTGTTTGGCTGTTGTATTGTACCTGCATGTCCAACCTTCATCACAAGCTTGTAGCTGGCATTATGGTTGGCTTTAGAAACAACTAACTGCATCTTTTGGGGACCAGATCACAGCTGCTGAACGATTCTTATATTTCTGCTGCTGTGTGCCAATGTATTGTTAACAGTGCCATCTAGTGGTTTATTTTAAAAATATAATGGGGTTGATTTACTAAAGGCAAATCCACTTTGCACTACAAGTGCACTTGGAAGTGCAGTCGCTTTTGATCTGAGGAGACGATCTGAAATGAGGGGAAGCTCTGCTGATTTTATCATCCAATCATGTGCAAGCTAAAATGCTGTTTTTTATTTTCCTTGCATGTCCCCCTTAGATCTACAGAGGGTGCACTTGTACTGCAAAGTGGATTTTCCTGTCAAAATCTGTCCGTTGCAATGTCACAGTCTTGCTAAAAATCGCAGATCACCGCCATTACTAGTAAAAAAGATAATAAAAATAAAAATGCCATAAAAATGCCATAAATCTTTCCCATAGTTTGTAGATACTAGAACTTTTGTGCAAACCAATCAATATATGTGTTTTTTTTTTACCAAAAATACGTAGAAGAATATATATTGGCCTAAACCAAGGATCCTCAAACTACGGCCCTCCAGTTGTTGCAGAACTACAAATCCCATGAGGCTTTCTAAAACTCCAACATTCACAGACATGACTAGGCATGATGGGAATTGTAGTTCCTGAACACCTGGAGGGCCGTAGTTTGAAGACCCCTGGCCTAAACTGATGAAGAAATTTGTTTATTTTTTTTAAAATTTGGGGGATATTTATTATAGCTAACTATTTAAATATAGTTTTTTAATTTCAATTTTTTTTTTGTTTATAGCTCAAAAAATTAAAACCGCAGAGGTGATTAACCACTTACCCCCCGGACCATATTGCTGCCCAAAGACCAGAGTACTTTTTGCGATTCGGGACTGCGTCGCTTTAACAGACAATTGCGCGGTCGTGCGACGTGGCTCCCAAACAAAATTGGCGTCCTTTTTTTCCCACAAATAGAGCTTTCTTTTGGTGGTATTTGATCACCTCTGCGGTTTTTAGTTTTTGCGCTATAAACAAAAATAGAGCGACAATTTTGAAAAAAATGAATATTTTTTACATTTTGCTATAATAAATATCCCCCAAAAATATATAAAAAAACATATTTTTTCCTCAGTTTAGGCCGATACGTTTTCTTCTACATATTTTTCGTAAAAAAAAATCGCAATAAGCTTTGCGCAAAAGTTATAGCGTTTACAAAATAGGGGTATTTTTATGTCATTTTTATTATATTTTTTTTACTAGTAATGGCAGCGATCAGCGATTTTTTTTTTCGGTACTGCGACATTATGGCGGACACTTCGGACACTTTTGACACATTTTTGGGGCCATTGGCATTTTTATAGCGATCAGTGCTATAAAAATGCATTGGATTACTATAAAAATGCCACTGGCAGTGAAGGGGTTAACACTAGGGGGCGGGGAAGGGGTTAAGTATGCCTGGGTGTGTTCTTACTGTGGGGGGTGGCCTCACTAGGGGAAACACTGATCCTCGGTTCCTACATTGTATGAACAGAAGATCAGCATTTCCCCTGCTGACAGGACCGGGAGCTGTGTGTTTACACACACAGCTCCCGGTCCCCGCTCTGTACCGAGCGATCGCGTGTGCCCGGCGGCGATCGCGCCCGCCGGGCACACGCACGGGAGTCGGGGGCGAGCGGGGGGCGCGCGCGCGCCCCCTAGTGGCGGCTGGGAGAGAGGACGTCATATTACGTGCTCTCGCCCAGCAGAGCCACCTTGTGGACGTATAACTGCGGTGCACGGTCGGCAAGTGGTTAAATACCACAAAAAAAAAACTCTGTTTGTGGGAAAATGTTTGTTTGGGTACAGTATTGCATGACCGCGCAATTGTCAGTTAAAATGATGCAGTGCCAAGTGCTCTGGTCGGGAAGGGGGCTAAAGTGAACCTGTACTGAAGCAATATGTAGACTGATATTGTTCATTTTTGATTTAGTCTGGATTCTTACTATTGCATGGTGGTAAAAAATATTATATGCATTGATTCATTCTGAATACCAACCCAGTTACACCAGGGGTAGGCAACCTCGGCCCTCCAGCTGTGGTGAAACTACAAGTCTCATGAGACATTGCAAGACCCTGAGGCCGCGTACACACGACTGGTCCAAACCGATGAAAACGGCCTGAAGTCCAGTTTCATCGGTCCAAATCGACCGTGTGTACGGGCCATCGGTCTGTTTTCCTTCGGACAAAATTAGAGAACTTGCTTTAAAATCGAACCGATGGATGGCTGACCATCGGTCAAAACCGATGGTTAGTACACAAAAGCATCGGTTCAAAACCTGCTCATGCTCAGAATCAAGTCGACGCATGCTTGGAAGCATTGAACTTCGTTTTTTCAGCACGTCGTTGTGTTTTACGTCACCGCGTTCTGACCCGATCGGTTTTTGAACTGATGGTGTGTACGCACATCAGACCATCGGTCTGCTTCAGCGGTGAACCGATGAAAACAGTCCGTCGGACCATTCTCATCGGATGGACTGACCGTGTGTACGCGGCCTGACAATCACAGGCACGACTCCTAGAGGAAAAGGCATGATGGGATTTGTAGTTTCAGCACAGCTGGAGGGCCGAGGTTGCCTACCCCTGCAATACACCTACGTTGCAGAGCATCAAAACACATGCTTTCATGCTATTGTGTGCTGTTTTGCTAAAAAATGGTACATATGTGTTATACTGCACATTCAAATCAATGGGCTACCTTACCAAAATACACTTATAAAAATAATAATAATATTAATGAGTTAATTCACGCACAGAGGTAATTGGGCTTTTATCAGCTTGGAATATGAATGCAGAATCAAAAGTTCCGACTTCACTCTGACTTTGGTAGTCTAGGTAGGGCTGGCAAGGGGGGAAATACAGCAATTGCTGCTTAGTGTTACATTTTTTTTTCTTTTTTTATAAAGGAGGTCGAATGCTGAGAAAATGGTTCAGTACAGCATGACACTACTTCTTATTACTGACCCATATAAATAATTAAAGAAATGTAAATCTGTGAAAATAGTTTCTAGTGTAACAAGGAAGTGTCTGTGTTCCAAAGTAGTTAAAACTTTAAGGTGCGTTCACCATAAAAAGGAGGTTTTGAGAAAATACACTATGTTGTACAGGGCATTAGATTCTGTGTAACCAGAGATGCTAAGAAGTGCCTCAAGTAAGTTTCTACTCTACAGCATCAATACATACAATACAATAATACATAGTGAAAATTACACCCAGCATACAGACCAAAAGTGTAACATTATCTATACATATAGAACAAGAACAGATACTGAGAATCATGCCTAGTGTACAAAAGAAGAAAAGAGATCCTGTGCAATATCACTACATACAGAACAATAAAGATACTCATAATTACACTAAGAATAGGATAGGTCATTCAGTAGGCAAAAACAAAGTGACACAGTTCAAAGTCCATACATATACTATAAATGCTACACTATACTGTGTAATTGCTTCAATGTCGAGATCTGTATAAAATAGTATCTTTATACAAATACATTTAGTAGTTTACGTAATTGCACTCTAAAGTATACCGTATAAAGACTAATCTAACAAATTTGAGGGGTTTGATGTTAAAAAACTGAACAGCTCCTCAGATTAATATGTTAAAGGCATTGTAAAAATTCCTATCTGCACTTTGTGTTTTTTTGTATGCATAAGATGTACATTGATCATGTAGTTTCATAGTTTTTTTTGCCCTGTATGCACAGTAAATAGTATTTTAAATCTTCACATTCCAATGTCAGAAGTTTCTCTTTGTGTCCAAACATTAGGTATGCGGCATGGCATTACACAGGTTAATGCATGACCTCTGTTTGCAGTCTAAGAACTCACACTTCCTATGATGAAACTACATATCCCACAATCCATGTGTAAGGGGGAAAGTGTGCGTGTTGCGGTAGATGGATGAAACGTCCTCTGTATGTTCCCCATTAACTTGCTGTGTACCAAGTATGTCCTTCACTTAGGAGGCCTACTCTGGGGTGGATTATTTGAGCTATGCCAGGCAAGGAACAGGGTTATTCATCCTAACACAGGTGTAACACCTTGCCCGGAGTGTTGCTCACCAATGGCCAAAACCAGGCGAGGGCCACAGTCATGTGAAATTCAAACATTATGGCAGTCTCCCAACTCAGAGATCAGCCACTTGTGTGTAGTGTTGTATGCGGAATTCCTCCAGAGGATGTTGTCTCTTACCCTACACAGTTGTATGTGTTGCATTAGGAGAGGCATGCAGAGCCTATGCCCGCCCATTCCACCAGTCAGTGTACCTCTGTTACCGCATGCCCAGTAACAGAATAGGGTGACCAGGTATTAGATCTCTGTTACTCTAGTACACTATCAGTGACCAGCGGAGATAGACCACTAAGGAGGGAGACACTGGACCCCCTCACTACCAAAGAACCTATCACCTATTTAGGTACCACACCAACGACTTGGTTGCTGTTCGTCTTTCCTGTTACTCATAGCAACTTCCTTGCAAGGTAACCTTTTGTTGTAGTGATGATTCACAGACCCCAGTGTGCTAATTCAGACCCTGGTTTCTTAGAGAGATATGCCAGGACCCCACACGCACCCCTTCAGTAATGTCAGACCAGGCTTTAAGCAGAGTAAATAACTTTACTGAACACTTGACAGAACATGCACAACATGCGACAACATCCTTTCCCTAATTAAAGGGGTTTTAAAGGTTTGTTTTTTTATTTTCTAAATAGGTTCCTTTAAGTTAGTGCATTGTTGGTTCACTAACCTTTTCTTTCGATTTCCGTTCTAAATGTTTTTTTTCTTTGTCTGAATTTCTCATTTCCTGTTCCTCCTCAGTATGCTTTCCACCTTCATCCGAGCCGTTCTGGCATGGGGTTAGTCAGCATGCTCGCCCCCTCCCTTGGGACTACATCCTTGCGGAACTGCAGTCTGCTCACATAATTTGTAAAAAAAAACATCTTTGCCGTTCTGAAGCTTCCCTCCAACCACTTTGCATATTATTTTATATATACTGTGATTCTGTACTTGCCAAATATGCTGCAGAAATCTCTCTCCACTGAGTCTGGCTGCATCCATTTCAACCGTGGGAGCTGAAGCTGCTGCCTGTTCACTTTCTGGATTTACACAGACACACACAGAGGCACACCTCCAGCTCTGCAGCTCTCATTGCCCTCTTATGACTCCCCCCTCCCTTCCTGGCAAACTCTCACGAAAGTGAGAGAGGGAGAGCTGTGCATGATGTCATACGCCTAGGTTTTTTTTACCAGAAAATAAACAGGAAGTGGGCTGTAATATTTACTGTCAGAAATTTTTTTTTTTACTACCCAAAGTTAAAACAACAAGGGCAGAACATTTAATAAAACATTAAAAAACATTCAAAAGTGTACAATGCCTCCAAAGCTACCATATTGATTCAAAAGTAGGTACCTGAAGCCTCCAAGTTTGGGGCAGGTAGACTAGCCACAAAAAAAGGGAGACAATTTTGAAAAAAATAAAATATATTTTTTACTTTCTGCTATTAAACACATGCAATAAAAAAAAAAAAAGGCTAATTTGTATTCTGCTACATATTTTTGGTAAAAAAATCCCAATAAGCGTATATTGATTGGTTTGCGCAAACGTTATCGCATCTACAAACTATGGATAGATTTAGAGACTTTTTATTTATTGTTTTTACTAGTAATGGCGGCGATCAGCGATTTTTAGCGAGACTGCGACAAATCTGCATTGTTTACATAGGCAGACCATCATTCTGTCTCTCCAGAAAACGATCGCGGGTGGCCAGCAGCCATGGCGCCCACAGGACCTGCTGATTTCTCCCGCTGTGTCCAATCACAGCGGGAGTGCGGCTCCGACGGCGTGTGCACGTGCCTAAGAGCTGATGAAAGAAATCACCTACAGGTACGTGATTTCGTGCTAAAGGGCCGTCTTGCTGCAGTATATGTATGTGGGGTGGTCGGACGGTCCTTAAGACCTAGAATTGTTTGTAGGATGATCAGTAAGTGCTACATATTTTATGCTGTGGCGATGTGTGGGCAATGTCTAAATGATTTGCATCCCCTCCTGTCCTATTCCCTCTGTGAATCCATGCAACTTTCTGTGGCCCATGCTACCTCCAACTCTTGTCCTATCCTGCACTCATACGCTCTGCTTCATCCTATCCCCTCATCCAACTCTGTTCCATCCTGCCCTACATCAGCTCTGTGTGCCCCATATTCTTAACCGTCCTCCACTCTCTGTTCACTGTGATGCTTCTACTTCCATCTCTCTGTGTACTATCCTGCTTTCACACCAACTCCCTATCCCCATCCTGCCCCCCACCCCCCCCTACAATTCTCTGTGCCCTATCCTGCCCCTCTCACTATAACTGTCTCTACCCTATCATTCTCTCTCAGGCCTCGTACACACGGCCAAGGAACTCGACGTGCCAAACACATCGAGTTCCTCGGCCAGTTCAGCCCTGAAGCCGCCGAGGAGCTCGGCGGGCCGAGAGCTCCCATAGAACAACGAGAAAATAGAGAACATGTTCTCTATTTTCTCGACGAGTTCCTCGGCGGCTCCATCGGGCCGAAAGTGTACACATGACAGAGTTTCTCGGCAGAATCCGGCTCTGACCGAGTTTCTCGCCAAATTCTGCCGAGAAACTCTGTCGTGTGTACGAGGCCTAACTCTTCGTTCATATGCTACATACTCTTCCACTCTCTGTGGCTTATCCTACTCTCTTTACCCCTTCCTTCTCCCCCTCCTACAACTCCATGTGCCCCACCCTACCTCCCACACAAACACCATGTGACCCATTCTGCACCCAATAAAGTATTCACCCCTGTAATCCCAATGCTTCTATTCTCTATGCCCCATTCGACCTCATTCCCCAATCTTCTGTAACCCATGCTACCCCCCACCTCCAACTCTCAAAGCACCATTCTGCCTCTTCCTCCATCTCCCACTCCAAGTCTCTATGCCTCATATTTCTCCTATTCCAACTCTGTTTCTCTCCCATCATGTCCCCTCCTCCTACTTTATGGTCCTCATGCTGCTCCCTCCTCCAACTCTCCTGTCCCATACTGTCCCCCACTTTAACTCTATGTGTCCCATACTGTTAACCCCTCCTACGACTCTCTGTGGCCTATCCTGTCCCCCTCCAATTCTTTTTCCCATCCTAACGACACCCTACTACTTTCTGTGCCCCATCCTGACAGCATATCATCCCTCCCTCCTCCCAACTCTCTCAGCACTCCCTTCCTGCACCCTACAACAACTTTATGCAGATTTCATTCTCTTTACTCTTTCAGTCTTTCCCCTCTCTGCCAATTTAGCCCATCAACTTAGTACTCATGACTTGTAAAAATAAAAATACATTGGCAGGTAGATTACTGGCAGTGCATTTAGAGTTGAAGACTGTCCTCACCCCCTGGAGCATAAGCATTTAGACAGTGGGGACCTCAGAGGAATCTAGGAGATATGAACTGGCTGCTGGGAGTCTGGGAAAGAGTACTTGGAATCAGGGGACACCCAAGAATTATGTGTGAATTGGCAACTCTGTATATATACACACACCACACATAATATTAGAAGAAATGTGTATATACAAGTGTGCGGAACAAAGCATTCATTGGGATTCTATTGTAAATAATTAATATTTCTTTCTTAGTTAAGCACGTTTCCTTGGGACGTGTCCAGTTATTAAAACTTTCAAAGAGAGCTATGACATTTGGCGGGTTGATGAATAACTAGGAAGGCCACTAAACAGTTTTATGTCACACTACTTGTGGAACTTTAGTCATAGGAGGGTGCGACTGTGTACACTAAGATTAAAACTGAAAAGACAGATTCAGTCTTGGGATTTATTAGCAATATCTAGCTATCAGTAGAGAATAACTTTAACATTTTGCCATACATTTTTTGGGAAAAAATTGTTAAGATTCTCCTTAGATATATAGGAATCACACACCCACCGAAGAAATCTGCAATTCTTTTTTTCATAGTGTCAAACAACGCAGAAATAATCCTTCTTCGTCTAGAGGGGGTTTTGTCATGATTTTGCCAATTTATGTTTGATTCCCAGTAATTTATCATTTTAAAATCCACTGCTGGAATGTTTTGGAAACCTAAAGCTACGACTTAAAGAGGGCAGAAATTATGTACAGTGTTCTCTGCACGGTTGCTCTGTTAATCATTGGAGATGGTCTCTTTTTACACACATATGGCCAGGTAAGTCATAATTTTCTCTTATTAAGTTAAAAAGCAGAAATAGAGTTACATTATTATCCTACGTATTACATTAAAATGTATGAATGGACAGAAATATTTGGCAACAGAAATACGTCTTGACTGAGAAACAAAGTATTTTTGATAAAGAAAATATAGTAGTATAATGTGCTTTTTGTCTCACCGACAGACTTTTAAGGTGGCTCAATAGTCAAAAGTTGTTTTCTTGATAATTTTGGATGGGGTGGGAGAGTGGGAAAGGGTTAGGACCCCTTTGAGTCTTATTGTTGTCTATGTCCCTGCTGAGCAGGTTAAAATGAATTGCACATTGGAAACTGGCTAAAATTGTTTAGGAGTGAAGATCAACCAGAGTATACATGTATCTGTTAATTTCCAAGTTATGCCATGTAGACACGGTCGGAATTTCCGAGTCAGACGGATATTTTTCATCGGATATTCCGACTGCATGTATTCCCTATCAGACTTTTTCCGTCGCAAATTCCGACGGACTTAGAAAGAGAACAGGTTCTCTTTTTTTCCCCGACGAAAACAATTTCTATCGGAAATTCCGTTCGTCTGTATGGAATTTCGGCGGAGAAAAAAACACACATGCTCGGAAACAATTTGACGCATGCTTGGAAAGCATTAAACTTAATTTTTCTAGGCTCGTCGTAGTGTTGTACGTCACCACGTTTTTGACGGTCGGAATTTGGTGTGTCCGTGTGTATGCAAGACAGCTTGAGCGGAATTCTGTCAGAAAAACCAGTCGGAGTTTATTCCGATGGAAAAAACGGTCGTGTGTACGGGGCATAAGTCTATATGATCTTAATTTTAGAAATGTATACTATACAGTCATAAAATCAAGAAGGACAAAAAGAAGGAAAGGATTTAATGAAGAAAGATAAAGGAACAGAAATCTTGAAACAAAGAGTTAGCCTAAAGCCCCGTACAAATTATGAGAAATTCGGAATAAAAATTCCATACAAGGGACGATTGTTCAATTTTTGTTTAGTGTGTACACAACTTTCGACATCCGATTCCAATTTTGCAAATAAAAATTTCCGAAGGGACAAACTCCCAAAAAATTATTGTACGTGAACAGAAAGAACATTTTTAGTTTAATGTGTATGGTTTTCGTACAATTTTAGTACGAGAAAAATCAGATACGAAAGACTGCGCATGATCAAAATCAACAAATAACAAAAAATAAGCCTTTGTCGTACAAGAATTTTCATACATTATTTCTATCCTCGGTTCAGACTTGCTTTGAAACATCAAGGAAAACCTGCCAATTTTCGTATAGTGTGTACCCCACTTTAGTCCTAGGTTGTAAGCGACATATCGATCAAAGCAAACCAATCGCATAATAAAACGAATAAAAGTAACTTTTGAAAACAGGTGCTGCTAAGTGTCTGCACCTGTAGTAACTCTAATAACTTGAATTCCTACACCCTGTACCACAGCATTTTAATGCAAATTCAGCTCTGACTTCCTGGTTAACAAAAAATTTGAACTGAAACAGGCCGGATTTCATTACATATTGCCATACAGATTCTAATAATTTCTATGCTCCCTGCATCGTTGGGTGCAGCAGTTGTGCTTAAGCATCTAAAGGATTTATAAAATTGGATCAAAAGTAGCTATGCATGCCAATAAAGGCATCAGCAGGAACTTCATGAAGAACTGTACAGCTCTTTAAACTTTAAAGGGGTTGTAAAGCTTCGTGTTTTTTCACCTTAATGCATACTATGCTTTAAGGTGAAAAAACACCTGGCAGTCACAGCCCCCCCCCCCCAAGCCCCCGTTTTTTTACCAGAGACCCGAATCTCCTTTGGCGCGATCCTGCGTTGCTTTCACTGAGCTCTAGTCGGCTCTTCATTGGATGATTGATAGCAGTGCAGCCATTGGCTCCCGCTGCTGTCAATCAAATTAATGACGCGGCACACCAGTGGGCGTGACCAAGTGATACACTTGGGGGCTATGGCCGCCGACTGTATCATACGGAGAACGCCCACAATCTAACCCCCCTTGGAAGAGCCCTTCCCAGAGGGGGGTTAGCTCTTGCAGGGAGGAGTCGAGACAGCCGCCGAGGGACCCCAGAAGACGAAGATCGGGGCCACTCTGTGCAAAACAAACTGCACAGTGGAGGTAAGTATAACATGTTTGTTATTTAAAAAAAAAGCCCATACAACTCCTTCAACCATTTTAAGACCAGGCCTTTTTCTGACATTTGTTGTTTACAAG
Organism: Rana temporaria; assembly: GCF_905171775.1. NCBI lineage: Eukaryota > Metazoa > Chordata > Amphibia > Anura > Ranidae > Rana > Rana temporaria. Next base: position 272,925,634 of record NC_053492.1, on the reverse strand, counting down.
TAAAAATCTGTACTTTTGCTAGAAAACAATCCTAAGTGATCTACTATTCTCTTTCACAATATATAATTATCTCACACTGGGAATTCATTAGGCATTTAACTCTTTACAACATGCAAACAAAATCATTTTATTTCCCGATTGCCTTAACCTCAAATCGATGACTGCATAGGCCCTCAGGAGGTCTATCATGAGGGATTGCTTCAATGACCATAAAGTGAAGTTGAGCCAATGTATGTTTCATTTGCACAAAATGTCTTGCTACTGGGAGCTGAGTTAATTTATCATATATGGAATATTTATGTCTAGCTATATGATCTTTCACTTTCTGTGTGGTTTTCCCCACATATAGGAGATCACATGGACATTTAATGATATAGACAACAAAGGATGACTTACCACATGGAGTATGAACTTAACCTATGCAGCCATTGATTTGAGATTAAGGCAATCAGGAAATAAAATGTGTTTTTTTTGTATGTTTTTTAAAGAATTCAATTCCTAATTATTTCCCGGTGTGAGATGAGTATATATTGTGAAAGAGAATAGTAGATAATTTATGATCAAATATCCTGAGGAAGGGCGTGTAGTGTACTATTTTTAGCCTGAAACTGTAGATGATATGGAACTATCTTATATTTGTATATTTGTATATTTTGTATATATTATTTCATTTTTCAATAAATTTTGAGTGGACTTTATATATATCTTGCTTCTCCGCTCCCTGTGTTCTTGACCAGTCCGCTGTGTACTCATTCTCCACTCCACCGTTCTCCTCCTCAGCCCCTGTTCTCCAGCCAGCTGTGTCCTCCTCCTCTGCCCCCCTCATCCTCCGCAGCGAGCTTCCTCCTTTCTTCTCCCGCAGGCTGCGGTGGTGAACTGTCAGGATGGAGAGCCGAGGAAGGGGGCAGTAAATATGTCATTTATTGGCCCCTTCCTTTTCTGAATTGGAGAGCAGAGGAAGGGGACAGTAAATATGTAATTTACTGGCCCCTTTCTATTCTGAATTGGACACACATAGCGATCGTTATCTAAAGCTCTCTATGTCCTGTATCAGTTGAACAGAGTTACCTCTGTGTTACTCTGCTTCAGTTATGCATAAACAGGAGCCGTTGTCTCCTGTCCATTCATTTCTATGCTGAGAAAGGGACTGGGGAATCTGTGTCCTCAGTCCCTTTTTCTGTCTCAAAGGGGAGATGTTAGGGTTCTAGACCCCTGATATCCCACCAAAGACTACAGACAAGGCTGATTTGAAAAAAAAAATATATATATATATATTGCAAAAAGCATTAAAAAATAAAATTGTAAAAAAATAATTAAAATATAATTGTAAAACATGTTTTATTAAAAAACTACTGACAGCACCCCCTGCCCTTTATACACTGTCCACTGCCCCCCCCCCCAAGGAACAAATTAAATTGTAAAAAAAAATACATAAAAATTAAAAGCTGACAAAATCCCCTGCTCTACTGACACCAACCTCTGCCATACTGACACTGTCCACTGCCTCATACCCCCTCCCCTTCCCCAGGTGCACTACCCTGCCCTACATTTAGTGCAATTTAAGCCATGCCACATTTTTCTTCTATGCCTAGGGCTCACTTTTTATCTTGTACACTGGCCCACTCATTTCATGATATGCCCCTGGACATGGGCCAGGCCAGCAGGGGCAGTCGGTGGAATATGGAGATACATGTTTGAGGAGACAGTCAGTGGCCCTGAGCAGTACCCCCTAGTCTGGGGTCCTGCCTTGGGCCGGGGCTCGAGTGCTGGAAGAGTCCTGCTAAAACACATGGAAGGAGGTCTTCCTGGAGGCACGGGAGCAAGAAAGAACAGAGTGAGTAGTTCAACCCTGGTGGGGACTAACAAAGGAGGGAGGCTGCCACATGTAGCCAGTCTCCCTTGAAACAGCGGTGTGCTTAAAGGGGTTGTAGAGGTTCGTCTTTTATTTTCTAAATTGGTTCCTTAAAGCTAGTGCATTGTTGGTTCACTTACCTTTTTCTTCCATTTGCCTTCTAAATGTTTTTTTCTTTGTTTGAATTTCTCACTTCCTGTTTCTCCTCAGTAAGCTTTCCACCATCATCCGAGTGGTGGAAAGTCATTTAGGACAGCTTACTGAACAGCTTACTGAGGAGGAACAGGAAGTGAGAAATTCAGACAAAGAAAACAAAGAAAAACAACATTTAGAAGGGAAATTGAAGGAAAAGGTAAGTGAACCAACAATGCACTAGCTTAAAATAACCAATTTAGAAAATAAAAAACGAACCTTTACAACCCCTTTAAGTCTTCAGTCCTTTCTCTGAGGCCTCGTACACACGACCGAGTTTCTCTGCAAAAACCTGCAAGAACCTTGCAGGGAGATATTTTTTTGCAGAGGAAACCGGTCGTGTGTACATTTTCGTTGAGGAAACTGTCGAGAAACTCGACGAGCCAAAAAGAGAGCAAGTTCTCTATTTTCTCGATGGGAGTCTGATTTGGCTCATCGAGATCCTCGACGGGCTGGTTTTCAACAAGAAACTCGGACGTTTGTATGCTAAGAAACCCGCGCTTGCTCAGATTAAAGTATGAGACGGGAGTAAAAGTAGCATTTGTAATGGAGATAACACATTTTTAAAGCTGTAACAGACTGAAAAGTGCAAATCGTCTCTTACCAAACTTTTACTTAACACGTAAACACATGAAATTAGCAAAAGCAGCCCCAAGAGTTTAGCCAGTGGAATCGAACTTCCCCTGCCGTTGTATGTGTTGTATGTCACCGCGTTTGAGAACGAGGAGATTTTGGCTTGACATTGTGTACGCAAAGCAAGCTTGTCGAGTTCCTCGACAAGCCTAACAAGGAACTCGACGAGGAACTCGATGTGTTTCGCCCGTCGAGTTTCTCGGTCGTGTGTACGAGGCCTGAGAGATCTTTTGAAAGTCAGTCAAGAGGGCTGGTGAAAAGTCAGGCGGGTGGACTGGTGTAAAGAGGCAGCTGTAGCCAGGTGGGCTGGCAGGGCCTGAAGAGGTAGTGCTGGGACCAGTTTTCTGTGGATGGTGCAAAATCAGCAGGCGACTATACTTTGCAGACATACTTCTAAAGAAGTATGTCAATGAATAAAGCAGTGTTTGAATTAGGACGTCACATGGGATGTGTATTATGGACACACGCATGGGGTGTGCTGGCTGTACTTCTTGTGCCAGAGCTTTTTCTTACTTGTGGCAAGTGCCTGAAGTCTGTTCCAACAGCTCTGCCGATGGAGTTGTGAGTGGGACTATGTTTCATTTGAATCCAGTTACGGTGAGGAGTGCAGCCACCGACCACAGAGTAAGCAGGCAGGTGCCCACATTTGCCGATGGCACCTTCTATAGTTCAGCTACAGCATCCCTGAGTTTGCAGCAGAGTTATATTTAGCTGCAGTTTGCGTGCTCTCCCTTGTATCTCTGCTTACCACTTTCATATGACAGCCATGCTTAGAGGTGAGCAGATTTCTATTTGAAACGAAAATTGGTAACGAACCTATCCGAAACTAAACAAATGTTTCCGTTCTCCACATGTCTACTGCAAAGCATGTTAACCTGATGGATTATGATTAGTAATCATACAGGAAATCAGTAACACACATTTACAGTATCTCATTGCAGGAAACTGTCAGAGGTTTGACAATGTGTGCACCAGGTGTAACAAATAAATAAAAAAATTGACATCTTTTTAATAAATGTCTATTACTCTTGTTAGTGGCTATTTTTAAGGGGTTTACTCCTGTAGTAGCTTTGTACAGAAGTTGAAGAATTGTTGCACCTATGACTTGAGCCCAATATTTCTACCTCACTGTCTCTCCCAAGTACTAATTCTACACTGCCATATCATAAGCTCACACAGTGCCTTCATAGTTTACTGATCCCTAATTTCTCTATTCAAGATATCACTGTAGATACCTACATAAAGAAGCTGACTATTAAGGCCACTGGAGAGGAACATATTTTTTCCGGTTATATTATTCATTTTGTTTGTCACATTTAATAGATTTGTCTAATGCATACATTTGACTAGTCCAGTCCTGTACTGTCAATACATTATGTATGTATAATTGAAAGGCACCAAAGCCAACTGCACCTGGAAATGTCATGGTAGATCAATATAGTCGAACTGCTTGTGTCAAACAAACATCATTATTAATAACATTCCTTTTTTACCAGCTCTACAGTCTAAAGGTCATCTAGTTAGGTGTTTTGTTCGATTTGTGCTTTTTTTTATTCTTAAATCATACTTTGTATAATTATACTATCCAATCCTGTGAGCATAAAGCATATGGGAGCGGATGGAGGTGTGCTGAGCCACGCTGTGTGTGGACGCAAATAGCCTTGCTCGGAATTGAGCCCGCAAGTGCACCCCCATAGGAAGCTGCTTCCTATAGGGGCACACAGAGAATAGGAGGAGCCTGGAGTGCTGGCGGGGAACCCCAGAAGAGGAGTTTTGGGGTTGCATGCACAGAGCAGGTAAATATAACATACCGGTATTTGTTATTTTCCACCAAAAAAAAATACAAAGACAAATAGTTTCAAATTAAATATTTCCTCCAGAATCTCAACTACATTGCAACAGAATCAAAATCATTCACAGTGTTTGAAAGAGAAAAAGGCCAATAGTCTAAAGAGATCCAACTTAATTTTCTTTATTTACACCAGGGTTTGAAAAATTTGCTTGGAATCTAGAAAGCTGAAAAAGTTAGGAGCCAGACACACCCCCCCCCCCCGTCCCACCAAGCTCGCGCGCAGAAGCGAACACATACGCGAGTAGTGCCTGATTATGTTAACGGTATTCAAACCACATATGTGAGCTATCGCCGCAATCGTTAGAGCGAGAGCAATAATTCTAGCCCCAGACCTCCCCTGTAACTCAAAACATGCAACCTGTAGAATTTTTTAAACGTCGCCTATACGAGCGGACGCAATTTTGAAGCGTGACATGTTGGGTATCAATTTACTCGACGTAACATTATATTTCACAATATAAAAAAAAATTGGTCTAACTTTACTGTTGTCTTATTTTTTAATAAAAAAAAAAGTGTAATTTTCCCCCAAAAAAGTGCGCTTGTAAGACCGCTGCGCAAATACGGCGTGACAGAAAGTATTGCAATGACCGACATTTTATTCTCTTGGGTGTCAGAATAAAAAATATATATAATGTTTGGGGGTTCTAATTAGAGGGAAGGAGATGGCAGTGAAAACAGTAAAAAAAACACATTAGAACTGCTAGTACTGTTTTACTTGTAATGCCAAACGGCCACCACAAGATGGCGCCAGATCACAGAAGGCCTGCAGGCCTGCAGAAGGCCGCAACGCCGCGGTCTCAATTACCGGCAGGCGTGGGCCCGCCACGATCGCACAGCGGGGGCCCACGGAGACACAGGACCCTGTGTCTCCGTGCGCTCCCACCTCCCCGCCACGCGATTGCGGCGGGCCCACGCCAGCCAGTAATTGAGGCCGCGGCTTTGCGGCCTAAGCTTCCTTCTGTGAAGGCCGCAAAGCTGCGGCCTCAATTAATGGTGGGCGCCAGGTCACAATTTCTTGACGCAATTGCGACCGGGTGCCCGGATTTTGTCGAGCCCTGATTTACACCATACTATTGTAGTGCTCCCCCCATACCCCATACTACTGTAGTGCTGTAATTTGTGCACAATGCAAAAGATAAGCAGACTGTATTAGCAGGTTAAAGTTATAAATAAAACAGAGCAGATTGGTACATCAACATTAATGCATATGAACACAACAGTAACAGATACAGGGCACTCAACAGAGGTACTTTTAGAGTCAAACCCAGCTTATTATTATTATTATACAGGATTTATATAGCGCCAACAGTTTGCACAGCGCTTTACAACTTTAGGGAAGACAGTACAATCACAATACAATACAGAAGGAATCAGAGGGCCCTGCTCCTTAGAGCTTACAATCTATAAGCTTATACAGCAGTGTCTGGAGCATAAACATTAGCTCTGCCCATGAGAGGTTACGTCCAGTGCTTTAACTGGGCCGGAACGCGGCGGTACTCAGTACCGCCACTTCCAAAAATGGCCCTGGAGAGTACCAGCACCTCTCCGTGCGCCCAGTACGTGGGTTTCCCATACCGGAACGCAGCCCCAGGCCAGGAATATGATGATCAGTGGCAGAACTACCGCCATAGCGACCCACGCGGGCGCTATGGGGCCCGCAGCCGAGTGGGGCCCGCTGATGGGGAGGCAGATCGGTGCGCTTTGACAGTTACAGAACCGATGCTGTGTATCTCTCCCTCCTGTCGGCATCATTTCTGTAACTGTCACAGCGCACCGATCTGCCTCCCTGTTCTAGCCACATGTGATCCTCCTATAGGTGCCTGGTCTCCCCCCAGCGCTGCCTGCTTTCCTCTCCCTAAAAGCTGGGGGACACTGTGAGAGCGGGGGAGGGCTTTCCTGTCTTAATGCACAGGCACTTCTGTGAACTGCCCAGGGGTCCTAGGTGCATGGGGGGCCTTTGAAGTTTCCTCCCAGCAGGTTCGGGCAGCAGTGGTAACAGGTCTCCTCATGTTGGCTTTACAGGTCAGTTCTGGCTGTGTCTGCAATGCTCTCTCTCTCTCCCTGGCATCTTCCTCCCTTCCTCAGCCACTATCTGGCCGGCCGTCCTGCTCCCTGTCATCCTCACACAGATCCATTCATCTTTGCCTGTCACACTGATCCTCTCAGATGGTTGTTATCTCTCCCCCTCCCTTCCCTGACTTTTCCCTGCAGACACTTTACCTTCACACATGTGTGTGTGTGTCCCAGGATCTACAAACATTACAAATGTCTGGAACAGTGGCGGCTGGTTCTCAAAATTGGGGGGGGGGGGGGGGGGCGCAAAAAAAAAAAATTGAAGCCTCACTGTGCCCATCACATGCAACCACTGTGCCATGCCACCAAATGCAGCCACTGTGCCATCAATTGTCACCGCTGTGCCATGCCATCAAACAGCAACTGTGCCATCAATTGTCACCACTGTGCCATGCCATCAAACGCAGCTACTGTGCCATCAAACGCAGCCACTGTGCCATCAATTGTCACCACTGTGCCATGCCATCAAACGCAGTCACTGTGCCATGCCATCAAACGCAGCCACTGTTCCATCAATTGTCACCACTGTGCCATGCCATCAAATGCAGCCACTGTGCCCCTCAATTGTTGCCACTGTGCCAATTGTCACCACTGTGCCCCATGATGCCACTGTGCCCATTGTCACCACTGTGCCCCATGATGCCACTGTGCCCATTGTCACCACAACTTTTCATGTTCAGTATTGGGGGGGGGGGAGCACCGGCTCCTAATAGAGTACCGCCACCTCTTTTGGCCCACTTAAAGCACTGGTTACGTCTCCAAAAAGAATTATGAAGAGGTATAGCAAACTAAGTTACTTGAGGACTATCAGACAAAAGGGCTAGGCTTAGGCCTTCAATTTAAACTCAGTAACAGCCACCCAGTTCTGCCCTCAGGAATGGAACAACTTGGCAAGTCTGACAGTTATTATTGAGCCCTTTAAATCAGTTTGATGAAAAGGACTATGAGTGTGGCATTCAACAGCAGTCTAGTGTAAACTTGGGCTCAGTAGATGTGTAGACTTCATTTCAGAAAGTGGAGCCAGCTCAAAGGGCAGTGGGGGATATAAGGATAAGGATACCCTGTAGCAATGGGAAGCAGATAAGTAGTGGGGCAAAGTCAGCATTCTGGAGTATTCATGGTCATATGCTCTATGATCGGCTTTGATGGCAACTGCTTAGTGGTAGATGGAGCAACAAATGTGATAGATCCCTTGAGGCAAAGCGTCAATTGAGAGAAGTGACTCTTTATCAGATCTAAACTGAAGAAAGTGTCAACAGGTGGTTGAAACTGTAATGTGGGTCAGATGCCCTCTCACCCGATTCCTCTGTAGGCAGTCCTTTCAAATAAGCAAGTGGTATGTATGGTGGGGGCCCCCTAATGCAATGGTACAGCAGATGGTGGTAAATGAAATGGTGTCTTGAGCAGCTACTCTGGATGCGGATGGGTCAGCCTCCGGGTTCCAGTGTCCAGCACAGCAACACATTCTCTTTTTGGTGCTGCACAGCTTGACACAGCGTGGATCAGTACAACGTGGCTCAGCAAAGCACGGCTTGGCAAAGCAAAACTCCCTTTCTCTCCTACCCGGTTGGCACATTTCCCCAACTGACCGGCTACTTCAGGGACTTTTATTTTTATATGGTCCCTATGGCTCTCGGGTGCTTATGGGCATTGTAGTTGCGGCCCACGAACATCTGTAGTTAGAATCCTTTTACAAAACTACATCTCCTAGACTACTCCTGGCAATTCGTAATCCAGTCGCAGTCAGGTAAGACTAATTGTTAACACCATCTTGTGGACAATTAGTAGACAAAGGAATCAATTCACTAAGAGTTAAATAATGGCTCAAAAATTTGGTAAAATACTGCATGCGGTAACAATTGTGGAAGTGTTCAATTCATTAACAATTTTGCGTTAAATACCAAATGCGGTATTTGTTTGATTTAGTGGTAATTACCGCATTATTTAATGTGGCAATTTATGCCATTGAGCTGGTTGCTAAGGAGCAGGCCAGGAAGCCGGCTGCCACAACCTTAACAACGGATTACTCATCAGGTACCCAGCTGACAGCTGAATTAAAAAAAAAGGCTAACAAAAAAAATTATGAAAAAAAACCCCAGTGTGGGCCCACCCCCCAAGGCATACCAGGCCCTTTGTGTCGGGTATGGATTTTAAAGGGAACCAAACGGCAAAATAAAAAAATCCATACCAGACCCTTACCTGAGCATGCAGCCTGGCAGGTTAGGAAAGGAGGGGACAAGTGAGTGCCCCCTCCTAAACCATACTAAGCCACATGCCCTCAACATAGGGGGGGTTGGGTGCCCCCCCACCCCAAAGCACCTTGTCCCCATGTTGACAAGGGCCTCTTCCCCACATACGTGGATGTTGGTTGCACCCTCTTTAACACTTTTTTGGTGAATGGGTAGGGTATACACATTCACATGGCGGAGTCGGGATCTTGAGGCCCCCTGGTGATAATATAATATATTTCAGCGCTAAAAGTCCATGACAATAATAAAATGATACAATGTGCAAGTGAAATCTAAAAAAGTGAAATCCAAAGAGGTAATGAAAGCAAATAAAAATCATATATTCGTGCAAAAAGAAATTGTGCGTAATCCAGCTATCGCTATGGATTCAGCAATATTTTGTATTATAATTTTTTGTGTGGTGCATCTGACTGTTTTTTGCTAGCTGCTTGTCTATCACGTTTTAGTTTTCACAATATACTTATTTGGTCAGTGCGTTTTCTCCTCCCAATTTTTGGCCTGGTGATAAGCCCCTTGCCCGCAGACCCCCACAACCACTGGCCACGGTTGTGGGCATGAGGCCCTTGTGGACAAGCAAGGTGTTTTGGGGTGAGGGGCAGAGCCCCCTTCCCAAAGCACCCACCCCCCCCACGTTGAGGGCATTTAGCCTGGTATTGTTCAGGATAGGGGGGGATAACGGTCTGGCATGGACTTTATGGGGGACCCCACATTTTTTTTTTAATGTTTGTGTTGTGTTGTTTGTGAGCAGGAACCCGCTGACAGCCGATGCGTTATCTGTTGTTAAGGATGCAGTGGCCGACTCTGGTCCGTTTGTGAATTGGATTTAAGAATTTTTAAATCAATATTTACTGGCACATTTTTTTTCCTGGTAAATACAAAGCATAATCGTTATTTTTTATTTATGAATTGGACTTAATTTACTACAGTAAACGTTAGAGAATTGACCCCAAAAGGGAAAGGAACCCGGCAGGTAGGTTGTTCCAAACATATTGGAGAACGAACCACAGATCATCTTTGGATGTAAGCTGCCTCATATCCTTCTGTCTCTTCATGGTTTCCCAGACAGACTCGAAGATGTTGAGATCAGGGCTCTGTGGGGGGCCAAACCATAACTTCCAGGACTCCTTGTTCTTCTTTATGCTGAAGATAACTATCTTCAGCGTAAAGAAGAACAAGGAGAACTCTTAATGACATTGGCTGTATGTTTGGGGTAGTTGTCCTGCTACAGAATAAATTTGGAGCCAATCACACGCCTCTCTGTTGGTATTGCATGATGGATAAATATCTGCCTGTATTTCTCAGTATTGGGGACACCATTGATCCTGACCAACTCTCCAACTCCATTGGCAAAAATGCAGCCCTCAAACTTGCAAGGAACCTACACCATGCTTCACTGTTCCCTGCAGACGTTCCTTATTATAGCACTAATTTAATAGCACTCTCCACCCCCTTGCGAACAGACTGCCTTTTAATACAGCCAAATATTAAAATGTTGGGCTTATTGGTCCAGGTCACCTGCTGCCATTTTTCTTTCATATAATTTCATGCATAGTTGAGACACTTAGTTTTGTTTCTAACTATGCATATACCATACCTTGCCGATGCCACTGAAAGCTGAAAACCACTGAGATAGTCACTGCTACAGGCATCATTCAATGTTTTGCATTATCCGAATGAATTCAAAGTGTTCACTGATTGAACAAGGTGGAGAAGAATCTGTAAAAGGAATGGGTGGAACTGTTGCTGTTTGCATCCTCTGCATGTCCTGTGCACTACAGTTTTTGATAATGATGCTGAAATCGTTATGGTCCTAGGGAGAATCAGAGATTTTACAGGCAGCCCAAGAAATAACCTGTGTTCAGAGCTCTGTGCTTGTACTATTTACATTAGAGCTATGCACGTTACATATTAATATTATGTTTATAGTATTGCTCATTATTATTCCCTTCTAAACATGTAGGGCCAGATTCTCAAAGAGTTGCACCGGCGTATCAGCAGATACGCCGACGTAACTCCGAATCTGTTTATGTTTAAGTGTATTCTCAAACTGAGATACACTTAAACATGCCTAAGATACAACGGCCTGCACCGTTGTATCTTAGGGTGCAATATTTACGCTAGCCGCTAGGTGGCGCTTCCATTGTGGTCGGCGTAGAATATGCAAATGAGTCGTTATGCCGATTCACGAACGTACGCTTGTCCGTCGCAGTAAATTTACGCCGTTTTCGTGAGAGATACGTAGCATAAAGATAAACATGCCCACTAGGTGGCGTATCCAATGTTAAGTATGGCCGTCGTTCCCGGGTCGAAATGTGAAAATTTTACGTCGTTTGCGTAACTCATCCGTGAATGGGGCTGGACGCCATTTACGTTTACGTCGAAACCAATGACGTCCTTGCGACGTCATTTAGCGCAATGCACGTCGGGAAAATTTAGGGACAGGGAATGCGCAGTACGTTCGGCGCTGGAATGCGCCTAATTTAAATTATCCACGCCCCCTACCTGGATCATTTGAATTAGGCGGGCTTCCACCGGGGGATTTACGCTACGCCGCCGCAACTTTACAGGCAAGTGCTTTGTGAATCAAGCACTTGCCCGTAAAACTTGCGGCGGCCTAACGTAAATGCGATACGTTACGCCGCCGCAGATCTACGTGAATCTGGCCCATAGAGTCAAAGTTAGCTTTGGTACATATCCAATGAGTAAAAATGTGAACATGCCAGTACAATTTTTTTTACCTTTTGCACGTAGGTGGAATGTATATTATTATTTTTGGAAATTGTATATTTATCCATATAATTTATTAGAATATGCTGGAACAGATAATTGATTGTGGTATTTATTTTACATTTCTACAGATTACACCCTGTGATATCTCCTGCTTTAATGTAAGTGCTTCCCTCAGTGACACACAAGTCTACACAGAAGGTGTGTATAAGTCTAATGGATAGGAGTCTTTTTTATCATGGGATTAGCAGATTCTTATATGTGCATTTGTCAGCTGTGCTTATTCATTTCCTCTTCCTCATCTTAGCAAATAGACTTTTACAGCAATAATACAGTGCAAATAATTCAATGACTAAAGCCCAGTATTTAGAAAAAAAAAATACATGTCTGCTTTAGGCCATTACTGGTTGTCAGCTTCACTTTAGCTTTTTACCGGTAATATCTGAGGCACTTTTTTGTATCAGTAACCTTTATACTTAAAGGATGATTCTGGTATAGTGATTTTTTTCTTTATCTTCTATTCTAATGAGAGCATATGGAGGACATGGTATTCATGTCCTCTTCTTTTGTGAATACCAGTTCTCTGGCTGATCCAATACATTTACTACTTTCTGAATCTTTACTGAAAACTAGTATGCAGACCAGTAGTCCTGGCTTTTTAATCTAAATCCTTTGCCAGGTCTTTGATGCAGAAAGTGTTGAAGCCAGAGTCAGCCAGCAAATTTGCATTCTCAGAAGGAGGTCAGCCAAACTTAGTTCATATTTCTATCAGTACAGATTTCCTTTACTGCCTCCAAAAGTTTACTTAGTATAAAGTATACTATGAGGACACTAGTTACGGTGACCCTGGTGACAACTAGGGATTCTCTTGATTTGGAGGGATTTCCTGCTACTTCCTGTTGGAAGTGAAGTGAAATCTTTCCAATGGAACACAGATGGTAAAAATAAACGATAAGTTGGTTGTTAACCCCCCCCCCCCCACTCTATCAAAAATTAGGAAAGAGTATTTTAAGTCCATTGGTTGGCCAAGTGTTCCAGAACACATGTTAGATGTGGTGTGCATTTAGTATCAAAATAGATATCATTGAAATTAAAACTTGCATGTTTTAAAGTACTTACTGTATGTACTGATAAAAACACGTAGACTGCCATTCTGAAAATACTAGTTTTCTGGCTGTCTCTGGCTTACATTTTAGATATGTAGCTGTCTAAGGCCTCATACACAGATCCACAAAGAAGTTACGTTGGCGTATCTATTGATACGCCGCGTAACTTCTAGGATGCGCCGGCGTATCTTTTTTCTGTATCCAGAAAGCAAGGTACGCCGGATTTTTGCTTAGATACGACTGACGTAAGTCTCTTACGCCGTCGTATCTTAGTTGCATATTTACGCTGTCCGCTAGGTGGCGCTTCCGTAGATTTACGTGTAGAATATGCAAATTAGGTAGATACGCCGATTCACGAACGTACGTGCGCACGGCGTATCTATATGCGTCGGTTGCGTAAGGCGTCGGACTGGCGTAAAGTTACCCCTGCTATAGTGAGGCGTACGCAATGTTAAGTATGGATGTCGGCACGGCGTAAAATTTTCCGTCGTTTACGTCGTTTGCGTAAAACGTTCCCGAATAGGGCTTTGCGTAAGTTACGTTCACGTCGTCTAGGCATTGAGCGGGCGTAATTTAATTTGAAAATTCAACGTGATACTGAGCATGCGCGTGCATGCGCCGTTCGAAAAAAGCATAATTTACGTGGGGTCATGCTTAGTTTACATAAAACACGCCCCCCTGTTCCTCATTTGATTTAGGCGCGCTTACGCCGGCACATTTACGCTATGCCGCCGTAACTTTAGACGCAAGTGCTTTGTGAATACAGCACTTGCCTCTCTAAGTTGCGGCGGCGTAGCGTAACTACGATACGCTACGCCCGCTTATATTTATGCCTATCTACGTGAATCTGGGCCAGAATGTTTAGCCTTTGTGCATGAGACTTCAGTGTTTAGGTTTGGGTTGAAGACAGAGGTGCACCATCCAGCCCTGCTTGTACCATGAGAGGATGACAGCTGGTGCTGCTAGATGATGCTGGATGGTGCACCAAGTCTATTATCATTTAGGGCAGTATGCATCTCTGGACTAATGCCTGGGATGCAGAACGTCAGAGTTAGGATACCTAATTTGCAAGGCCAGGTAATTTCAGTAAAGTAAAAAAATAAACAAAACCATTGCATTGGTATAGAAATCCAGACAATAAGCAATTTTTAAGAGGCCAGCAATCACATTTTAAATGGCCTCTCAGTACAGGCTTATTTTATGTCTATTATTTATGTTACTCTAAATTAATTACAAATTATCACTAGAAAAACAGGCATTAATAAAAATTAAGCTGCATGCTCTTGCTGATTGTGTCACTGTCTGGATAAATATTTTAAAGATACAATTTATACAATAATTCCTCTGGGTACTGAATCATTTATCTATAGCGTTTAGGTATCAGGCAGTATTGAGAGCACATACCTGTAAAACATTTCCATGCAGCACACTGCAGAAGTATTGGTGATTCAAAGGGCACCAAGACTGCTGATTTAACATTGTGGTTTAAAGTGGTTATATACCTTCAAACAAAATAAATAAATAAAAACCCTGTAAGGCAAAGGCATAATGAGCTAGTATGCACCGCATACTAGCTCATTATGAAATACTTAAAACGAAGCCCCCGCTTTGGATCCTGGTCAATACAGAGGGAGCTGACATTTTACCCTCTGTGTTTCGTTTGGGTTTGTGGCTCCGGCGCTGTGAGTGGCCGGAGCCGTGATGAGTTCCGGCACGATACGCCGGACCTTCGCCAGACCTTCACCATGCATGCGCCACTGACATGAGCGGCTGCATGCAGGGTGATAATCTCCTAAACTGTGTAGGTTTAGGAGATATTCATTTTACCTACAGGTAAGCCTTATTATAAGCTCACGTGTAGGTAAAAATGTAAAAAAGGGGTACAATCGCTTTAATCAGCAATGACATAAGGGTTGACTTACTAAAGGCATAAAGGCTGTTAATTTTGCCAGCAAGGTTGCACTGTGCAAGGGAATCTGCTCCAGTTATAAGTGAATGTGGTAAGATTTTACTATCCGATCTCGTGCAAGGAAAAATTTGTATTTGCTTGCACATGATTGGATGATGGAAGTCAGCAGAGCTTCACCATGTTCATTAAGCTCTGTGTACAATTCCCTTGCAAAGTACAACTTCCTTTGTAAAGTGAACAGCTTTTTTGCCTTTAGTAAATCAACCCACTGATTGGTTATGATCAAACACGGTTTCCAGTTGTTAGGCCTCGTACACACGACCGAACATATCCGCTGAAACTGGTCCGCGGACATGTCCGACTGTGTGTACGGCCTAGCGGACCGGTTACCTGGCCTAGCGGACAGGTTTCCAGCGGACAAAAGTTTCTTAGCATGCTAAGAAACTTGTCCGCTGGAAACCTGTCCGTCGGACATGTCCGATGGTTAGTACGACTCATCGGACATGTCCGCTGGTTATGACGTATAACCAGCGGCCCGAAATCCTGCGCATGCGTCGAATTGATTCAACGCATGCGTGGAAGCATTGAACTTCCGTGTCAGAGAACGTCGGTGTCTTCTACGTCACCGCGTTCTCTGTCCGCGGGGATTTTGGTCTGATGGTGTGTACACACATCAGACCAAAAGCTCCCAGCAGACATGTCCGATGAAAACGGTCCACGGACCGTTTTCATTGGACATGTCTGCTCGTATGTACAAGGCCTTAGAGGTTACAGGATGTGACTGAATAAGATTTAGGAAAAGAAGTATCCTTTTAAGGGATAATGTCTGCTTCCAGTTTTATACAATCTTACATAGGGTAAATTTTTTTAAATTTCTAGTAACCAAAGTAAACTTTTTTTTATAGAATACACATGCAGCTATTTATTTGTTCTACTTTGATCTAAGAAAACTGAACAATCATCTAACATTATTTTGTTTTACAGACTGTGTTTTTGAACCAACACCTCCTGTTTTATCCTCTGCTGGGTCACACAATATAACATTAAGGTGGAATGCAGCAAATATATCAGAAGTAACATACATAATTCAGAGTAAATATGTCAGCATTCCAGGGGAATGGGAATATACCCAGGTAATGTGTCCAACATTCACTGACATGCACGCTGTGGTTGAACTTGTCAGTTCAATAGAAGGCGACCTAATGATTGACTTTTGTTGTACAAGGATGGCCACACACTGGTTGAAATTTGGCTAATCCCTGCAGGATCAGCTGAATTATAATCCGTCTATAGCCACCTTTAGATAAGAACCTTTTAAAATAGGAGGTTCCATTAACACAGGCCAAGTATTTCATAAGTAATCCGAGATAATATACTCTTTTAGTGTACATGTATTTCTGTGGTTGTAATAAATGATTTGTATAGGAAAACACAATGCAACGTATTAGAGTTTAGTTTACTGTGGTCTGATCAGTGAACAATTCTTACTGGTTGCTGTGGATTGTGTCCGAACCCGAACTTAAAAAAAAAACCCTACTTGCCACTTAACTTTAACAGGATGTCTTATTGTGGTCACCTCCACAAGCATAGCCAATAGTTGCTGTCTCAAAAACTACCTCCCATCATGTATGTTTTCTTCTACATCCCATAAAGTTGCTTGCTTACATTTAGGAATTGGTACTGTTCCCACTGTACTTCCAGGCCACTCAGATGTAAGCCTTGCAAGTCTCATAGACCCCAGCACTGAGATTGTATCTACATTTCCCTCTCCTCCTGGCCTACCATAAAAGGGCTGTGTGGGCCAGAGCATGGTACCATCAACACAGCATGCTGACCATCAGCAGAGGGTCTTTTTGTTCCTATAATGCCCTTGGTGGAATGACAATAAATCAAATTTTGGCATTGTCTTGGTTGCACCTTATATTTTTTAGCTTCTGTAGCATAACATAATTTTTCTTGGGACAAAAGGCTTTAAAGGGATTGTAAAGGTACAATTTGTTTTCCTAAATTGCTTCCTTTACCTTAGTGCAGTTCTCCTTCACTTGCCTCATTCTTCGATTTTGCTTTTAAATGTCCTTATTTCTTCTGAGAAATCCTCACTTCCTGTTCTTCTGTCTGTAACTACACACAGTAATGCAAGGCTTTCTCCCTGGTGTGGAGTGTCGTGCTTGCCCCCTCCCTTGGACTACAGGAGAGTCAGGATGCCTAATAACACACAGCTCCTTTCTCTATCTGCAACGTAGAGAGTGTCCTGACTCTCCTGTAGTCCAAGGGAGAGGGTGAACATGACACTCCACACCAGGGAGAAAGCCTTGCATTACGGTGTTGAGTTACAGACAGAAGAACAGGAAGTGTGGATTTCTCAGAGGAAATAAGGACATTTAAAAGCAAAATGGAAGGATGAGGTAAGTGAAGGAGGACTGCACTAAGGTAAAGGAAGCTATTTAGGAAAAAAAAATTGTACCCCCTTTAATTTAATGAGCACATCCCTGGAAATTTACCTTAAAATATAACAACCAAAGTCTGGTAATTAACATGATATTACATAAGTATGATTTTTATATAACACAGTGAAATGATAAAGCTCAAGTGAATGTTTTACTTAAGGAGCATTTTATTCCCCTTTCAGTGCCACAATTTGATGCACACAGGAATAAAATAGCACTTTAGGAAGCATTAAGTGTTCTTAAGACTTGCTAGAGTGGGCTTTGAGTCATATAATCACACACAGCAACACACTGCTGTGGTGTGGCTTTGGCAAGTCTGTTAGTCAAATGTAACAAATATTATACATACTGCAGGTAAAATTCATAGAATCAGATACGCCTCACTGTTGCCTAGATACGAGCGGCGTAAGTCTCCTACGCCGTCGCATGTTGGGGTGCATATTTACGCTGGCCGCTAGGGGCGCTTCCGTAGATTTACGCGTAGAATATGCAAATGAGCTAGATATGCTGATTCAGAAACGTACGTGCGCCCGGCGCATTGATTTACCTCATTTACGTAAGGCTTTTTTTGGCGTAAAGTTACCCCTGCTATATGAGGCGTAGCCAATGTTAAGTATAGACGTCGGGACAGCGTAGAATTTTGCGTTGTTTACGTTGTTTGCGTAAGTCGTACGCGAATAGGGCTGTGTGCGTAAGTTACGTTCACGTCTAAAGCATTGACTATTTGCGGCGTAATTTGGAGCATGCGCACTGGGATACTTTCACGGACGGCGCATGCGCCATTCATTAGGAGCGTCAATTTCGTGGGGTCACCAGTCATTAACATACAACACGCCCACTACATGCCTACTTTGAATTAGGCGGGCTTATGCCGGCCCATTTACACTACGCCGCCGTAACTTAGGGCGCAAGTTCTTTCAGAATACGGGACCTGCCTCACTAAGTTACGGCGGCGTAGTGTATCTGAGATACACTACGCCCGCCTAAAGATAGGCGATTGTATCTGAATCTGGCCCTTAATTTGTAAACAGGAAATTCAAGTGTTGGAAATTTTATTTGGAGGGAAATGTATGTATCAATAATAGCGCTTTATAAACCATTTGACTGTTGTATACGTTAACCCCTTGCAATGAATAATTCATTGGGTATATTTCGTATGATCTCTACCCTACACGCAGAGGATGGATTCACATTTTAATTTTTTTCAGAAACAGTAGCTTATTTGTTGGATATTTTCTATTACTGTAATGTAGTGCTTTGTACTATCTTTTACGATTCAATAAAATGCATTTCTCCTTAAAATACATTTGGAAATACTAACGTGTTTTGTTGTGTGGTTTTGTCATTTTACTTGTCTATGGAATACAGCCAATAACAGAAACATCATTTACTGTGACTAACCTGCAGCCCTACACTGAATATTGGTTTAGAGTAATATGGATCATTTGTCATATGCAGTATTATTCTACAGCTAGCCCTGCCTACAGGACACTTCCAGATGGAGGTAAGAATGACATTTGTAATAAAATTGGCTCAGTTTGATTTCTCGTTCATTTTATTACTGTATATTTTTTAATCGTATACATTATATAAAGGAATTTAGGAATATGGAGGAGTAAACTGATCTACGAGAGCTAACATGGACCATGTCGATTTATAGATTCCAATATCTATGTACAAAGGAGCACCCTTTGGCAATGCAGTTCCTTATTCCACTTCTGCCATCTCTTGATCCAGTGTTGAATAATGAAGAAAGACTCGCTCTTATTACATTTCTTATGAGTCATTAATTAAATTAACCAACCAAAGTGTTAGAAATGGGATATGAAATCCCTAACTCTAGTAAAATGATGAATCTCTATGACAGACTTTTATAAACAGGGTTCCGTTCTAGTGATTCCTTGGGCAATGAGCAATTTCTACCATTTAGATAAGTTACTACTGACATCAATAATCTTTTCAGCTATCTGTAAGAGGTGCATACTTACCACTGGCCACCAATGTAAGGGACATTATTTCCACTGACCACTAATATAATGAGCATTTGTACCACTGGCCACCAATGTAAGGGGCATTATTTCCAATTACCACTAATATAATGAGCATTTGTACCACTGACCACTAGTGTAATAGGGTCCTTCACAGACCACCAATGTAAGTGGGGCCTTCTCCACCGAATCACCAATTATAAAAGGTCATTTTACTGACCACCAATGTAAGGGGCACTACACTGACTACCAATATAAATTGTCACTTAATTGAACATCAGTTAAAGGGGGCACTATTTCACTGATCTTCAATGCAAGGGGGCATTTACCACCAACTAGCAACAAGTGGAAGCACTACAATGTTCATAATCTAATCTTTTTTTTTTCTGTCCGTTATTATACATTTTTTGGTTGTTATTATTACTGAAAATACATTTGTGTTATAAAGCAGCCCTAAGGCCCCACTCAGCTCAAAGCTTCAAAATGATGCATTAGAAAAAATCAATTATTTTCAAATGGCGATGGTTCATATATCCACTATAAGTTGCCTGAAGTTGAAAAAGTTCTGGACCTTTTTTGTAGCTCAAATTTGTCAAATTAGAGTGTTTTTGGTGTTTATTTTGCGCCATGAAAATGCATGGAAAAGCTTGATTCAAGCGTGTTTAAGCGCTTTAGTGCCTTTTAATTATCTTTGTTTAGTGCTTTTCTGATTAAAAGCAATAATAATAATAATAATAATAAAAATAGTAAATAAATAATAAATAAAATACATAAATAAATAAATAATAATTTTAAATAAATAATAAATAAAATAACCCTAGCCCTAAACCTTAACATTAATATTAACCCCATAACCCTAATCCTAATCTAAAACCCTAATATAATCCTAATATTAACCCCTAATTCTAACCCCTAACCTAACAACATACATAAATAATAAGCAAATAAATAATAAAATAACTAAATAAATAAGTTAACCCCTAACTCTAAACTCCTTACAAAAAAAGTAAAAAAATAATAATAATAAATACAGGTAAAACTCGAAAAATTTGAATATCGTGCAAAAGTTCTTGTATTTCACTAATGCAACATAAAAGCTGAAACTAATATATGAGATAGATTCATTACATGCAACGCAAGATAGTTCAAGCCATGATTTGTCATAATTGTGATGATTATGGCTCACAGTTTATGAAAACCCCAAATCCACAATCACAGAAAATTAAAATATTACATACAATCAATAAAACAAGGATTGTACATAGAACAATAGCGGACCTCTGAAAAGTAGAAGCATGCATATGTACTCAGTACTTGGTTTGGGCCCCTTTTGCAGCAATTACTGCCTCGATGCGGCATGGCATGGAAGCTATCACGATCAGCCTGTGGCACTGCTGAGGTGTTATGGAAGACCAGGATGCTTCAATAGCGACCTTCAGCTCTTCTGCATTGTTCGGTCTCATGTCTCTCATCTTTCTCTTGGCAATGCCCCATAGATTCTCTATGGGGTTCAGGTCAGGTGAGTTTGCTGGCCAATCAAGCATAGTAATCCCATGGTTATTAAACCAGAATTTGGTGCTTTTGGCGGTGTGGGCAGGTGCCAAGTCCTGCTGGAAAATGAAGTCAGCATCGCCATAGAGCTTGTCTGTGGAAGGAAGCATGAAGTGCTCCAAAATCTCCTGGTAGACGGCTGCATTGATTCTGGACTTAATGAAGCACAGTGTCAGGAATGCTAGTAGATCAGTACTGTGTGACTGCACAGAGAGAACCAACAAGGTGAGTAGTGAAGTAAAAGGTGTTTATTTACAATATGTGGGGACAACCAGTGCACAATAAACAGCAAACAGTATGTACAATCAAAGGGAGATACCGTATTCAAAAACAAGCCAGGCCGAGGTCATACACGTGGGATGCCAGCAGAAGGGTGAGGGGACAGGAATCAGGAAACAGGGAGGATAAGTCCAGGCAGGGATCAAGATCAAGGATCGGGATCAGGTCCAGGGATCAGGTCCAGGGATCAGGTCCAGGGATCAGGGTCAGAATACAGGCTCAGGATCAAGGTAAGTAGACCGATACCAGGGCGAGGACTGATTGCACACGCCGGGTATATATATGCTTGCTAATTACGTTCAGGTTACACCTGAACGCAGGAAGGGCTGTGTGCTCCACACTGCCAAGAATCCCCCGTTGGTGGACGCCAGTACTGCAGCCCAAGGATAACATAACACCACCAGGGAAGAACTCCCCCGACAGTCCAAGACTGTCGGGAGACACCTGGTGGTGGGCCACAGTACTGCACGCCAAATACCAGGCAGTAACACCAGCGGGGGGAACCTTCCCTGACACACAGTGGACCAACACCAGCGGATGACATGGATCTCCAAATCAACACAGACCGTGGGAACTTCACACTGGACTTCAAGCATCTTGCAGTGTGTGCCTCTCCATTCTTCCTCCATACTCTGGGTCCTTGGTTTCCAAATGAGATGCAAAATTTACTCTCATGAGAAAAGAGGACTTTGGACCACTGAGCAACAGACCTGTTCAGTTTTTCTTTAGCCCAGATAAGACGCTTCTGAAGTTGTTTGTTTATCAGGAGTGTCTTGATAAGAGGAATACAACATTTGAAGCCCATGTCCAGGATTCGTTTGTGTGTGGTGGCTCTTGATTCACTGACTCCAGCCTCAGTCCACTTCTTGTGAAAGTCCCCAACACTTTTGAATGGCCTTTTCCTGACAATCCTCCCCAGGCTGCGGTCATCCCTGCTGCTTGTGCACCTTTTTCTTCCACACTTTTCCCTTCCACATAACTTTCTATTAATGAGCTTTGATACAGCACTTCGGGACCATCCAACTTCTTTTGCAATTACCTTTTGAGGCTTTCCCTCCTTATGGAGGGTGTCAATGGTGGTTTTCTGCACAACTGTCAGGTCAGCAGTCTTTCTTGTGATTGTGATTGTGATTCCTACTGAACCAGACTGAGAGACCATTTAAAGGCTCGGAAACCCTTTGCAGGTGTTCTGGCTTAATTAGCTGATTAGAGGGATATACTTTGAGCCTAGAATATTGCACCTTTTCACAATATTCTAATTTTCTGATATTGTAGATTTGGGGTTTTCATGAGCTGTAAGCCATAATCATCACAATTATGACAAATCACGGCTTGAACTATCTTGCTTTGCATGTAATGAGTCCATCTCGAAAACTAGTTTCACCTTTGAAGTTGCATTAGTGAAATAAATGAACTTTTGCACAATATTCAAATTTTTCGAGTTTCACCTGTAATAATAATAAATAAATAATAAATAAATTTAGATGAAAAAGCTGAAAAACATATCAGTAAATGATGATCCAGTTGATATTTGTCTTTGTTGGCTAATAGAAAACCGCCAAAGCACAAAAACCCTTTAAAAACGCTGTACGAAAATGCTCAAAAATGCTCAAAAACATACATACAACCACCCAAAAAAATGCCTAAAAAAGACACGACACTAAAGTTTAAATGCTGTCTAAGTGTCAAATATGCTAAATACTCCACATACTTTCTTTTCTTTTATTTATTTGTATCTAAAAACTACTGCTCACGCTAATGTCCTATAAGCTGTAGATATAATAATTATAACCAGGCGTTGCCTGAGACCTTACTTTTTTTTGTTTTATTGGTTCCTCCTTGTTAAAAAGGTTGAGAAAGGTTGTAAGCCCCTCAGTAAAGACAAAACTCAGATTTAACACAAGAAGAAGACCCCTGAGGATTTTTTGTTCATGTAAATTTGATAAATTGTAAAAGTGAAAGTTTGTTTTATTTGAATTCGGGTCATTTACAGTATATTAAATCATTGTCCATGTTTTTTGCAAATAATTTGTGGTGTGTTGCACAGGTAAAGGGCCAAATAAACCCCACTGCCAATTCACTGGGAAAAGGCTTAGCACCTTGTAAAACAGCAACTCCTCTGGGACAGTAAAATGCAAGCGAATCTGTTGTGGAGATGATTATTTTAACAGATGGCTAATTTGTTTGGTCCCTTAATAAAATACCTGCCAAATGCTGAAAAGCATGCAGGCTGGTACCAACATCGCAAACATAACTATATAGCAAGAGGCCTGAAATGTTATTGGGGTTACCAGCCTATAAGTGTAGTCTGCTGGGATGGAATTTCTAAGCATGCTCATTTAAATGTTGTCTTAAAATTTAAGTAGATTAAATATGAAATTTAAAAAATGTCAAATCAAATCTGGCAGACTTTTTTTTCCCTATCTTTGCTATATTAAAAAATATGCTCCCCACAAGATCCTAGGATATTTAGGTTAGTAAGCTTACAGCAATAGGTTTGTAAGTGTGTGCTAAAAAGAAATGCAAAGGTACTTTACTGGTCTTAGGTCTGTCACCCTCTTGGGTGACCTCAGCACTGGCAACATTGGTGAGGCTATTGTTTTTCTATCATTTTTAATTTTTTTGTTTTTATATTTTTTTTATTTTTTTTGTGTTTTGTTGCTGCAATTTTGTACATCTAAAAAATCTCAATAAAAAAAGTTTAAAAAATAAATAAAAGAAATGCAAAGATAGAAAACACCGGTTTTAAATCTTTACCAGATAGCAAGAATGAATCGAATTAACTACTCACCAAGCAAATTATAAAAGTTTCACTCTATTTCTATACCCATCTTTTTCATAGTGTATGCACACTTTTAAAATAAAATTCACCTAACTATAAACTATGTAACTCTAAATTACAGTACCTTCAGTTGCACCACGGATTGAGACTCTTTACAGCTCTAGCAGTGACACAATTGAGGTTAGTTGGCTTCCACCACTATTCCCAAATGGAAGAATTACTGGATATAATCTAAACCTTTACACTGCGGGTGAAGAACAAAGACACCTTTCAGTGGCTGAGAGACAGAACTTCCAGTTTTACGGAACAAAAGAAGCAACAATGTACAGGTAATGTGTATATGAATCTATTTTCAAAATTGAACTCCCTTGTCTAAACAAAAAATGCTGTTTTATATATAACCTTGAACAGCAGTACAAGCTAATTCAAAAGTGTCAATCTAAAGTGGGTATTCAATTAAATGTATCTTGAGAATATGAGTTGGTATTCCAAATAAATATTTATTTCTCTCACTCTCTCTTGCTCTTCTATCTATTGATACGCCAGCGTAATTTCAAAATTCCTGCGTCGTATCTTTGTTTTGAATCCTCAAAACAAGATACGACGGCATCTCGGCTAGATCCGACAGGCGTACGTCTTCGTATGCCGTTGGATCTTAGATGCAATTTTTCGGCGGCCGATAGGTGGCGTTTCCGTCAAAATCCGCGTTTCCGTCAAAATCCGAGTATGCAAATTAGCTATTTACGGCGATCCACGAACGTACGTCGGCCCGGCGCATTTTTTTCCGTCGTTTGCGTTCGGCTTTTTCCGGAGTATAGTTAAAGCTGCTATATGGTGGCGTACTCAATGTTAAGTATGGCCGTCCTTCCCGCGAATAATTTAGAATTTTTTGGCGTCGTTTGCGTAAGTCGTTCGCGAATAGAAATTTGCGTAGAATGACATCACCGTCGAAAGCGTTGGCTGGTTCCGGTTTAATTTCGACCATGCGCACTGGGATACCCCCAGGGACGGCGCATGCGCAGTTAAAAAACACGCCCCCATCACAGCCATTTGAATTCCGCGCCCTTACGCCACAAGAGATACACTACGCCGCCGTAACTTACGGCGCGGATTCGTTGTGGATTCAAACTAAAAAAGAAAAGTTACAGCGGCGTAGCATATCTTAGATACGATGGGCCCGGCGCAGATGTATGTGGATCTGCCCCTCAGTGTCTACATGTTCCCATCCCTGAAAATTAGGGTGTTTAAGTTGTAACAGTAAGCAGGCTATTTACATTCTAAAATTTACATTTACATTTACTAGCAAATTAACTGTAAAGAGCATGCAAACAAGAGCCCTGTTGGTAGGTGGTCACTAGGTAGTGCTAAAGCACCATTAATGAGTTTAGCTGGATGGACTGATATATGTTTCTATATAAATAGTTCATGGCGTAAGGCATGTGTCCACAATGGGGGTCCATTAAAAAAGGTGTATTGAGCACATAAGGACAAATTAAAGTGGTTGTAAACTCTGTTACACCACTTTTACCTACAGGTAAGCCTATAACAAGGCTGACCTGTAGGTACCATGAATATCTCCTAAACTTGCACAGTTTAGGAGATATTCAGTATATGAGCTGCTGCCGACATCGGCACATGCGCATTGAAGAAACAGCCCGCAGGTGCCGTTTCTTCAGGACTCATGCCGTGACCGGCGGCTCCCACACGCATAAACATGATGTCATGGTGGCTTCAGCCAATCGCAGCACGTGAGTCGGGAACCCGGAAGTAACTCCGGTGGAAGATGTCAGCCGTGTTCTCGGAGCGCCGACGCCAATTCAGGGCATCGTTCTGAGGTAAGTATTTATTAATGAGCTAGTATGCTATGCCATTGTCTTGCAGGTTTTTTTTTCTTTTTTCGAGTTTACAACCATTTTAAATGGCTCTTTAAAATAAATTATGCTATGGTAAAAAGCTCACTGTGACACTTTAAAGATGACAGTAATAGCATACCAGCCTTAGGCACCACAAGAATCGCTGGACAAACAGGTGACTCCAAGGAAGAGGCCAGAATCAGCTGGAGAGATGACGTTCAGTGTGGAGAGACTGTACTGCAGATTCTAAAAAGTCATTGCACAGGAAGTGACACATGGTCGCGCAGGAAATGACCTCACAGGAACTGCAGAAGACTGGGAGGAAGCCACAATGCTCAAAAGAAGGAGCCTTAAACCACAAGAAAACTAGTAGCCATAACAACATGTTTCATGGTCTTGCCACTTTTTCAAAGTTTTAACACTACCTAGTGACCACCTACCAACAGCGCTTTTGTTTGTGTGTTTTTCTTCTGATGACTCCTGAACTCCTGGGAGTTTTTCTATGAGCATTGAGGTCAAGTGGCTGGATTTGAATTCAATTGTTTTTTTTTTTTTTTTCACTAAGGCTGTAGCACCTGGATGTTTGTAATTAGCTGTAAAAAACCCTCATTGACCTTTGTAGCTGCAGGCACTGTAGAGGAATTCATACTTGTAGTTTTTACCTGAAGCACTGAAGTTCATTTTCTTTGTGTCATTTTTATCACACTTTCAAAGTACAACTCCATTAAACACTTTTTTTGATATCTTCGCATAGAGTAGAAAAGGGCTAGAACCTTTGGGCCAGATTCAGATACATTTACGTTGCTCCACGGCTGCGTAACGTATCCCATTTACGTTACACCGCCGCAGGTTTACAGCGTAAGTGCCTGATTCACAAAGCTCTTACCTGTAAACTTGCGGCGGTGTAATGTAATTCCGCTCGGCGCAAGCCCGCCTAATTCAAATGGGGCGGGCACCATTTAAAATAGGCGCGTTCCCGCGCCGAACGTACTGCGCATGCTCCGTCGGGAAAATTACGCTAAATGACGTTGCACGGACGTCATTTGTTTAGACGTTAATGTAAATGGCGTCCAGCGCCATTCACGGACGACTTACGCAAACGACGTGATTTTTAAATTTCGACGTGTGAACGACGGCGGCCATACTTAACATTGCATAGAACACCTAGGAGGTAGCCCTAATGTTACGCCGCGCATCTCGACGGAAACAACGTAAATTTAGATCGACGGGCATCGCGGACGTTCGTGAATCGCCGTAACTAGTCATTTGCATATTCCACGACGACCGTAATGGCCTCGCCACCTAGCGGCCGGCCTAGAATTGCATCCTACGATCCGACTGTGTAAGTCAATTACACCTGTCGGATCTTAGGGCTATCTATGCGTAACTGATTCTATGAATCAGCCGCATAGTTAGGACGGGCGGATCACTGAGATACGACGGCGTATCAGGAGATACGCCGTCGTATCTCTTTTGTGAATCTGGCCCTTAGTGTCTAAGTTCCTCCTGGAAGACATTTCCTTTCACTTCCTGTCCTGATAACATAGTGTTGCAGGGACTGGAAGTGATGGAAAAATCGTCTAATAGGGTCACAGAAGATAACAGAACCACATCACTTTTAGTAAAGTGGGGGTAGGTTAGAACTGTGAAATATGTTATTGTTGTCTGTGTCTTTCTATCCCTGTGACCTCTGTAATGTGTGCCTAACCAATGTTTTTCACGCATATACATGACAAACAAACGGCCTCCTTCTACTCAAGTGTAAACATAGCCTTATGCCAATGCACTAGCTCTTATTTTTCATATTATCCAAAAAGCAAAAACGTTTTGACCGAAGTCAAGCTTGAATTAATACAGTTACAATGCAGGCAATATTTATAACCATAGATGGACGAGAACCAAATGGATATGTGCTTACCTAACCTTCCTGAATGGTTTTATTCAGTATAAAGCGAAGGCTTTCAAGTGAGAAATACTTCCAGCAGAAAAAAAAACAACTATAAATCAAGTTTATATACAGTTTAAATAAATTGTGAAGGTTATTCTGTGATTCATTAAAATGTTCTTTTATCACAATCCTCATTAAATCCTTAGACATAGAGACAAATTAAATGAAACATTTTCAATTGAATATTTAAATGAACAATTATTTAAATACAATACCATAAATGTCTGATCATAAATATGTGCTAATTTAAAGCTGAACTCCATGCAGATTAAAAAAAAAAAAAAAAAAACAGTAAATGAGTTTATTACAAAAAATATAAATAAAATGCAAATAATATAAATACCTGCATTTGACTTGGTTTAGCCTCTTATAATACAAGTACATCAGCACTCTGGGAGTGTCCAACTTCTTCACTGTGCACAGGCCAGGGTGAGGAGGGGTGATCAGGTTATTTTGTTTTAACTACCACAGAGATTCTAGATCACCAGCTTGGCTGCACTGTCTGGCTGGGCCGTTTAATTCTCAAGACTGGATATACACAAATATGAAGGCAGGTCAGACAACTCCCACATTTAAGTTGTGTATTAAGCGGCCCTACCTGCACAGGGCTTAAAGGAAACCTCTCAGGAGAGTACCATGAAAATTACTAACCTCTTCTTTTAAAAAATGCAAGTCGTCTGGTTTTAATACTGATCGTCTTTAACTTTAAATCCGTTATCTGGGTCAAGCTTGATCAGTATACTTGCTCAAAAGTTGGTGATTCAGAAAAGAAAGAATAATCAGCAAAATAACCAGGCAATACGAATTTTCTGAAGAAGGCCAGCAGTCGGATTTTTCAAGCGAAGGTTGCTAACATTTTCTCATCCATTTTTTCATCCAGAACAGGGATGAGCTTGGGTTCAGTCAGAACCTGTAAGTGAGTTGTATTGCTGGCCCATTGAGCCAAATGGGCAGGAAAGCTTGGGACCTCATTGACCAAATATGGCCACATATTGGGAAAATGACATGTAGCCATATTAGGTCAATGATGTCATCACCATCTTTGCCCCTTTGCTACATACAACTGTGGGGCCTCCCGCCCACAGTTCATTGGGTCGGTGGGAATACGATCCTGTGACAGCTTTTAGGGTTTGGACTGAGTTCAGATATGAACCCAGCTCATACCTAATCCAGACATAGATGTAGCATATCAATCCATGTCACTTACATTTTTTGGTAATCTAGTGATTTAGGACACCTTTTTCTTACCTGCTTCCTGTTGCATATAGGAGTAACAAAATGCTGATGTTTTTACTGATCTGAAATTAGATGTATTGTTGTCTATGGGACAATGCACAGAGTATAGATCAGTAATACAGTATTAAGAGCAGTAAAACAAAAATAGAACATTTTTCTATTGAGTGCAGTACCGGTAATTTACTTTTTATTGCACATTGATGTCATAAGTATAAATGAGAATAATACAATACTGGCAATGAAGGAAATGCTTACACACCTTTACTCACCTATACTCAACATTAATCAGTTCTTTACACACGGGCCCAGATTCACGTAGATCGGCGTATCTTTGTGCGGGCGCAACATATCCTATTTACGTTACGCCTCTGCAACTTAGACGGGCAAGTGCAGTATTCTCAAAGCACTTGCTCCGTAAGTTGCGGCGGCGTAGCGTAAATAGGTCGGCGTAAGCCCGCCTAATTCAAATGTGGAACAGGGGGGCGTGTTTTATGTAAATAACTTGTGACCCGACGTGATTGACGTTTTTCACAAATGGCGCATGCGCCGTCCGTGGAATATCCCAGTGTGCATTGCTCCAAAGTACGCTGCAAGGACGTATTGGTTTCGACGTGAACGTAAATTACGTCCAGCCCCATTCACGGACGACTTACGCAAACGACGTCCATACTTAACATTGGTATGCCGCATGTACGCCTCATATAGCAGGGGTAACTTTACGCCGGAAAAAACGCCTAACGTAAACGGCGTATCTGTACTGCGTCGGCCGGGTGTACGTTTGTGAATTCGCGTATCTAGCTGATTTACATATTTCTAGGCGTAAATCAGCGTACACGCCCCTAGCGGTTAGCGTAAATATGCAGTTAAGATCCGACGGCGTAAGAGACTTACGCCGGTCGGATCTAATACAAATCTATGCATAACTGATTCTAAGAATCAGGCGCATAGATACGACCGCTCAGACTCAGAGATACGACGGCGTATCTGGGGATACGTCGTCGTATCTCCTTTGAGAATCTGGGCCACAGTTTTTGGTCCCTTGCACATGGGCATCACAAGTGATGCAGCAAACTTTTAAAAAGGAAGTTATTCAGTGCAACCTTAAATTGACACCACCACCATACATGTGAGGCCCTCTCTAAATTCTGGCCACCGTGGTGGAGTGCTGGTATGTGCTATTCACAGGATATGGAATTGAATAGAAAATTTGGGTAATTTTGGAAAAATCTTGCTGCAGGTGAACTTGCACTTTAAATGTGGTAAGCAATACAGAAAAAATACACATTCCTCTTGTTTTTGGTTACTCTGCTGCATTCAAAGCGGAACTAAACCCTCCTAACCTTTACAATAAAGGAAGCTGACATCTTGGCCTCTGCTTGATAGGCAGTTGCCATGGTGTACATATGATCAGTTATGACACCAGCCATTTGATTGCTTGACATTTCAGTTTAGAACTCTAGCAACTGTGACAGGTATTCATGGCCATGGATGTAACTGTTTTGAGAATCAGTTAAACTGACAAAGCTTTCTTTAAAGCGAAATATGTAGGTTGTTTGGGCTTTCAGTTCATTTGATGAGTTTTTGGGTTGTGGGTATACATGGCTTTAGTGGGGGTTAAGCACTTCGGTTTGATGAGAGACGAATGGTGGTCATTAGAGAGGGCGTATTATCTACAACAAGGTAGCCATTGTAGTACCACCAATATAGATTGGCTGGAGTAGAGCTGCAGATTGGATAATACAGATAGAACTAATGATACAATTATCTAAGCTGAGCAGTAGAACTGTTGAAAGGTATTTATTTTGAACAGCTTATAGGCATCTGTCATGATATCTTTCTTTTTGACAGGTAGGGTATTAAAGAAGCCGCCTGCAGCTAGACAGTTGCAGCAAAGCCAGCAGATCACGTAGTTCTACTATACAGCCAGAGAGATCCTGATCAGATTAGAAGCAGGGAAGATATTTGCAGTATTAAAGACCCATGGTTAGATAGTGACCACCGTGGTAATCTCTCATCTTTCCTTTTTTTTGAGGTGCCCCCTTTAAGTAAAAACATGATACATTCTTTCACACAGTTTTTCAATATTTAATTTGTGAACTAATAAAAGTTAGGTTTTAAGACCAGTTGGTGTGGTGGGATATGCACTCTCATGTTGTAGCTTAAATATAAACTTGCTAGAGTATGCCTGTGACCTTATCACTCCACTTGTTTAGACAGAAATGAAGGTGGACAATTAGACTGTTTTTCGTAAGTGGACAGAGCTCAGAAATCTGTAAACTACCAGTAATTATTAGGTTGTTTCACAATGCTTGGCTCAGAGTTTAAGAGCAATTTCAGACAAGTAAAAATAAATTAGTGAGCTATTAATTCTTTCTAACTAGGAAATATTGCAACTGAGTTAAAGATAGAATTCACTGGAATTGTGTGTAAACCACATTGGCTAGATTTCAGAGATATATACATACATCCCAACATTTTCAGATTGGAATAAAGGGCACATACTAAAAAATGTATGTAGGCATGCCCCCTGCCATCCCCCCTTAAAGGAGAATTAACCAAAAGAAGGTTAATTAAATCCACTAGGGCTTTTTTTTTACCACTACTATTCCTTTATATTGGCTTTTAAAATGAACAAATTTACAAATTTAGAAATTGGATGATAGGTTTAGCACTGGGAAACACTTTTTGAAAGATAAAAAGTACATTTTATATACGTATCAGACCAAAATGAGGGACAAATGTGGGGGAAAGAGGGACATTGTTCCAAATCAGGGACAGTCCCTCGAAATCAGGGACATTTGGGAAATATGTATATAGTGGTTGTGTCACAAGCTCAGCTAGAAAAGGAGAGCGTGCATTGCACATGCGTGCAGTTTATGCGGCCTAAAGTTGACGTTACTGAGCTCAGTTGGAGCGGGGAGAGCAGGCATTGCACAGGACTGTAGTTTTAACAGCCCAGAGTAGCTGCTATGTGGTGCAGAATTGTAATGTTTAACAGGACCTGCAGACCACAGGACAGAGGGGGAAGAAGGGCTAGTGGTTTTTGTGGGAGAACATGCACCATTTAAAACAGGAGGCATGTTGGTAAGTACTATTCACAGAATATGGAATTGCATAGGGGGATTTATGAAAAACCTTGCAGAAGGTGAACTTACACTTTAAAGGAGAAGTAGGGTCAAAGCTCTTTTAACCCTACTTCTGGTGGTCACAGAAGTGTACTTTGTTCTGCAATTCTGTGACCCATTTTCATCTGACATCACAGGGACAGCTCAGGCTCTGGATTGATCCCAAATTTGCATTCGGGATGCACCAAGATGCCTGGATTGGCATCTCTCAGTGCCACACTGAGTGCTGGAGGGACAAAGCAAAGAGACTGTGACTGTCTGCTCAGTGAAGACTGAGAACAGAGCAATCAACAGTCTTTGATCACTCAGTTCTCGGTCTAGAGACGGCAGGGGACATCTGCAGCTGGGATTGGTGTTGCAGCCATCTAGAGGAGTATGATTGCTTGTTTTTATAGATTCCTAAACTTCTTTTTAAGAGAGAAGTGTGGGAATAAAAAATAACATACATCCATACTCACCTAAATGGCTGCAGCATTGATCCAATGCTGTACATGTCCACTACCAACTCTACACTGAGAACTAAGCAATCAAATACTGCAGATTGCTCAGCTCTCAGGTTTGCTCTGAGTACACAGCAGTGACTACCAGTGATCTGCCCCTCCAATGCTCACTGGAGCACTGGGCTCTGGAACTGCATGCTGAGATGTTACGCCAGCTGCTGGTCAGTCATCTGGGTGGAACTTGACATTATTGTCAGGATCCCTGCAGAGCCTCAACCGACTCCTTGGCTTCACATCA
Organism: Rana temporaria; assembly: GCF_905171775.1. Classification (NCBI taxonomy): domain Eukaryota; kingdom Metazoa; phylum Chordata; class Amphibia; order Anura; family Ranidae; genus Rana; species Rana temporaria. Next base: position 272,893,094 of record NC_053492.1, on the reverse strand, counting down.
TTGCTCTGTGGTTCCTCGTGTTCCCTGTGTCATTACAGGACACAAATTTTTCAAACAGTAGGGCACAACAAGTACACAGTCCATGTAGGTATGTAAGGCTAATCATACACTGTACAATCTTCTTTAGATCTACCATCAACTACATAGTGCAAGGGCCTGCCTGATTTATTATATATTGAGTACAATGTTTATGTTTGTCCTCCATATTACATAATTATGCAAAATCCCAAGTCTATTGTACAGAGACTGTACAGTGTATGGCCAGCTTAAGGCAAGGAACCTTGGGAGAGTGTTCTAGGTACTTAATTAAAATGATTACAGAAAGCACAAATGCTTAGTGGTTGAAACCCCTGCCCTGCAGCTGTGGGTCTTGGTTTGAGTGTTGGCCAGGAAATTAACTGCTTGGAGTGTGCATGTTTCCCTGTCCTTGGTTAGGCTTACTTCCCACACTCCAAAGACGTGCTTGTAGGCAAGTAATGGTTAACGCTGCCCTTAGTTAAGTGTGTTTGTTTACTTGGATTTTTCTTGGCAAGTTTTCTCTAGGGCACTCTCTGCCTAGCTCAGTTCTGGTCTGGCCTGTTCTGTCTTACTAAGGGGGCCCATACTTGTCGCCATTGCCGGTGTCTGTTTTTTTGGTGCCATGCCGATGTCAGAGTTTGATGCCATCCATGGACTTGTTCCTCTGCTATCTGTATGTGTCACGTCTGACAAGTTTTCCTGACACCAAGGAAAGAGGAAAAAGCTGAGGGGAAGGATCTTCAGCACACAGCCTGTGATTGGCAGTCTCATCTCTGTTCCTGTGTGAAGGGGGTCTGTTCCTTCCCACCAAGTAGCACTCACTAAGCTTTGCAGAGTGTAATTTCAGGTCCCCACTCCCTTTTTAGACAAGGTGCATAAATTCGACAAGAGGAGACTTCATATACACAAGTACGACTTATGTAAGAGGATTTGCGTAATCTCTGTGTAACACCTAAGGCCAGTCACTTCACTGGGTATAGGGTTTACAACCACTTTAACTTTGTCTTTCTTAGCCCCATCCTCTGTTAGTGCAATCTGGCCACACCTACAATTTGGGGCAGCGCACTGCAGACACCTCTTTATTGTTTTAGATCTTTTTTTTTATTGGGTGTAAAAAAAAAAAATTCAATAAAAATAATTGTCCCTGGGTTCCAGATATGCCAGGTTTGCCACTGCCTTCTTGCTCTGTGATGCTGGCACTTGCAAAGTATGGGTAGATTTTTAAAACTTAGGCCTCGTACACACGATAGTTTTCGGTCATGTGTATGTTTTTCGTTGTGGATCTCCACGAGAAAAAAAGAGAACATGTTCTCTTATTTCTCGTCGGGAGTCTCAATTTCCTCATCGTGTTTGTCGTCGGGCTGGTTTACGATGAGAAACAAGTTCGTGTGTATGCTTAGAAACCCGCGCATGCTCAGAATAAAGTATGAAAGTAGCGTTCGTAATGGTGATAGCACATTTGTCACGCTGTAACAGACTGAAAAGCGCGAATCGTCTCTCACCAAACGTTTACTAACACGCAGTAACATGAGATTAGCAAAAGCAGCCCCAAGGGTTGTGCCAGTGGAATCGAACTTCCCCTTTATAGTGCCGTCGTACGTGTTGTACGTCACCGTGTTTGAGAATGACGAGATTTTGTCTTGACAGTGTGTATGCAAAGAAAGCTTGACAAGATTCTCGACAAGCCTGACAAGAACCTCGTCGAGGAAAACGATGTTTCATTTACGACGAGATTCTCGGTCGTGTGTACGAGGCCTCACTTGCTATTGCAATGAATGTTGCAAAATGTATATATACTGCTTTGATTTAATATTTATGTTCTGCTAATATTTTTGTAGATTTTTCATCACTGCTGTAAATGAGCAAGGAGAAGGACCTGCAGCAGAGGCTAATATTACTACCGCAGGACTACCAGGTACAAAATACAATTGCATGAAATGTAGAAATTATGGCCCAGATTCTCAAAAAAGCGCCTATCTTTAGGCGAGCGTAGCGTATCTCAGATACACTACGCCGCCGTAACTTAGAGCGGCAGGTCCCGTATTCAGAAACATCTTCCGCTCTAAGTTACGGCGGCGTAGTGTATCTGATACGGCGTAAGCCCGCCTAATTCAAACTAGGCTGGTAGGGGGCGTGTTGTATGTAAATGTTGTGTGACCCCACGTTAATGACGCTTTTATCGCATGGCGCATGCGCGCACATGCTCAGCATCACGTCAAATTTTTTAACTAAATTACGCCCGCTCAATGCCTAGTCGACGTGAACGTAACTTACGTCCAGCCCCATTCATGCTCCGGTCAACTAACCAAAACCTTCTCCAAATCCCCAACACCCACTACAAATCTAAGGGAGAACGCAGATTTGCAGTCCAAGGACCTCGACTTTGGAATGCTCTACCCACGACCGTTCGCATGGAAGAAAACCATTGGTCTTTTAGGAAAAAAATAAAGACCCACCTCTTCTGAAGGATCAGTACGACAATGGATGCAAAGTGCCTTGAGGCGATTCGGTTCGCATTTGTTAGCACTATACAAGTTACTCACTCACTCATCAGTGTTCCATCAGTGCAGTTTCATCAGTTTTCCATCAGTGTGGCCTCATCGGTGTAGCCTCATCGGTGTAGCCCCATCAGTGTCCCATCAGTGCAGCCACATCCGTGTCCCAACAGTGTAGCTCCATCAGTGCACCCCGATCAGTTACGCTACGCCGCCGCAACTTAGAGAGGCAAGTGCTGTATTCACTTGCGTCCTAAGTTACGGCGGCGTAGCGTAAATCGGCCTGCGTAAGCGCGCGTATATCAAAGTAGGCAGGTCGTGGGCGTGTTGTATTTAAATTAAGCTTGACCCCATGTAGATGCATGGCCGAACGAACGGCGCATGCTCAGTATCACGTCGTATTTACGCCCAAAGATACGCCGGCTCAACGTGAACGTATCCTACGCACAGCCCCATTCACGTATGACTTACGTAAATGATGTAAAAGGATACGCTTGTTTCCGACGTCCATACCTTGCATGGGCTGGGCCACCTAGAGACCAGCTTTAACTTTAACCGGCGTATGTCTTACGTAAACGGCGTAACTAATTGCGACGGGCGTACATACATGGGTGGTGTCCATGTGGTCCTAGAATTAGATTTCCGATTTCCGTGAAGGATAAGGAGTTCTGTTTTGGATTCATTGATCCATTGAGTTTGAGTGAGCTTTCAGTCATCCAATTATCGATCAGTGTAAGGCATTTTCCTAGTTCCTGACATTGGTGTTCTTTGTTGGTGATTCGAAAATAAAGTTGCGTGTCGTCAGCATAAAGTCTTGTACACACGATCAGTCCATCCGACGAGAACCGTCCGTCGGACCGTTCTCATCGGTTAACCGATGAAGCTGACTGATGGTCTGATGTGCCTACACACCATCAGTTAAAAAAACGATCGAGTCCAACGCGGTGACGTAAAACACAACGACTTGCAGAGAAAAATGAAGTTCAATGCTTCCAAGCATGCGTCGACTTGATTCTGAGCATGCACAGGTTTTGAACTGATGCTTTTGCGTACTAACCATCGGTTTTGACGTATCGGTTAGGCTTCCATCGGTTCAATTTTAAAGCAAGTTCTCTTTTTTTGGACCGAAGGACAACTGACCGATGGGGCCCACACACGGTCGGTTTGGACCGATGAAACTGAACTTCAGTCCGTTTTCATCGGTTTTATCCGATCGTGTGTACAGGGCCTAAGAGTGGTAGCGCAGGTCCTGTTTGCTGATAATTTGAAGGAGTGGGCGGATGTAGATGTTGAAGAGTACCGGGGAAAGGGGTGATCCTTGAGGGACTCCTCATGTAATGGTCCGTGTTTCTGACGTGAAGCCTCCTAGTTTCGCGGTCTGTGTTCGATTTTCTAGGAAAGACGCGAACCACGGTAGGGCCGAGTCTGAGACTCCGGCTACTTCTTTGAGTCGAGTGAGCAGGGTGTTGTGGTCTACCGTGTCAAAAGCTGCACTGAGGTCCAGTAGCACCAGAAGACATGATTCTCCATCATCTGCTGCTTCGAGAGCGTCACCCCATATCTTGAGGAGAGCCGTTTCTGTCCCGTGGCCTGGGCGAAAACCTGATTGAAGAGGATCTAGGAGTTTGTGGGTGTCCAGATGGGGTTGTAGTTGTTGTACTACTGCTTTCATGATTCCATGATCTTGAAGATGGTGTTCAGGCTCGTTACCGGTCTGCGATGGTTTGGGTCTTTAGGGTCGAGGTTGGGTTTCTTTAGGAGGGGTTTAATTATGCCTTGCTTGAGGGGAATCGGAAAAATCCCTTCCCTGAATGATTGGTTTATGATGTGCGTTATGGTGGGTGCCAGGATGTCGGTACATTCTTTCAAGAGTTTTGTGGAAATGGTGTCATTCGGAGATGTGTTGTCTCGGGGGCTTCTGATGATGTTTTTAGTTGGGTCGATAGTAATTGGGATCAGCGAAAAATTTGTCGATCGTGTACTATTTGTGTTGCTTGCTTCTTCTTGCTTGGTCTGAGTGGGGTTGGTTGTTTTTGTCTGATGAATTATTACGCGAATATTTTCGATTTTGTCAATAAAAAAATCAGATAGTTTGTTGCAGAATTCTTGGGTTTCACTTGTAGGGGGCTCTAAGCAGGTGGGGTTCATAGTCTGCGCGACCAGTTTGAAAAGATCCCGCGGATGGTTTAGGGCTTTTGAGATGGTGTTTGAGAAATGCTCTTTTTTTGCTTTGAGCCCTGGTTCACACTGGGTACGATTTGGAACGATTTGAGATGCGATTTGACATGTCAAATCGCATCTCAAATCGGCGGCATTTGCAGGCAATTGTCGGCAATGGCACTGTCCTAATCAGTGCGACGCCGCATCTGCGATTTCAAAAAGTAGTTCCTGTACTACTTTTTGCGATTTCGGGCCGCGATTTACATTAAATTGCGTCCGAAATCGCGGCAAATCGCGGCAAAATCGCGGATGCGAAATCGCGGATGCGAAATCGCGGTAAAATCGCGCATTTTACCGCGATTTTGAATTCGCAGCAGTGTGAACCTAGGCTTAAGATCGCTTTGTGGTAATTCTTGGTGAGGGCTTTGTAGTTTGTGTGGTTTTCTTTTGAAGGGTTTCTCCTTCAGGCTCCTTCCGCTCTTTTGTGTTCTTGTTTTAGTAGGTGTCGTTAACCAGCCCGAGTTGTTTTTCCGGATAAGAAATCTGCGTTTCGGAGCGACTGTGTCTGCTCTTTGTAGTGAAGCTTTGTTTAAGGCGTTGAGTGTTTGTTCCGTTGAGTGGTTAAGATTTGGTACTTCTATTTTGGTCGATAGAGTGGTTTTTAATAGTTCAGAGTGCAGTTTCTTCTGCGATCTTGCCCAGTGTATTATTGTTTGGAGTTTGGGTTTTTGGAGGATGGTGTTGGTGGTTAATATAAATTTGATGCCATGGTGGTCCGTCCAAGGTAAAGGCCTGTTGTCCAGATGTGTCTTTATCAGTTGCTGCAGGCCTAGTTATTCCAGTTGGTCGATGCAAGCGGTAGCGATGGGGTCCTGGGTTAAGTTAGCCCAGAGGTTGAAGTCCCCAAGTAGCACCAGGTTTTTGGATTTCAAGGTGTACGTCGAAATGAATTCGGTGAAGGGTGTGAGGAGATGTGTCTTAGGTCCCGGAGGTCTGTAATGTAGTAGTATGTGGACTGTTTCCTCTGGTGTAGTTTTAAGTTGCAGGGTGAGTTTTTCCATAAAAGGCAATGTGTTCTGTAGAGTTGGTTTGATGAGCGAGAGGTGGGATTTGTAGATCACTGCTAGGCCTCCTCCTCTTTGTCCTGATCTATGCTCGGTTAGGATGCAATAGTTCTCAGGCACCAATTCTGTTAGGATGGTGTTACAGTCCGGTCTTAGCCAACTTTCTGTGATAAAGAGGCAATCTGTGTTGTGTTGGACGATGAAGTCGTGGATTTCCTGTCTGTGCTTGACTGCAGATCTTGTGTTGATCAGGGCGCATGATAAGTGTCGTAGTTGCGGCGGTACCTTCCTGTTTTTTGTGGTTGATTGACGGTTGATTCTAAATAGTTGTTCTTTCCGTAGTGTTTTTTGCGTGGAGGTTAGTAGCGTTGAGGCAAAGTTCCTTAGGCTGCGGAGGGTGTTTGCTGAGTACTCGATGATGAGCATGGTGGTAGGGGGCTGATGGTGATGTGATGATACGTTGATCCTGCCGATGCAGCGATAATAAAGATGATGATAGGGAGATGATGCTCCTGGAGGTTCGGCTGCTACTCGAATAATAAATGCTGATGAAGGGTGGGAGATATGGGTCAGAGGAGGAGCGCACAGATGAGGCTGCACTGATGGAACACTAATGAGGCTGCACTGATGGAACACTGATGGGGCTGCACTGATGGAACAGTGAAGGGGCAACACTGATGGAGCTGCACTAATGGGCAGTAATAGGTGGCCACACCGGCTGTCCAGGAAGTAGCGGCTCTTGTGCTGCTCAGACTCGACTCGGAGCCGCAGTTGTAGACTGTCCAGGAGTCAACTGGAGCCGAGAACCCCCTGTGAGGTGGTGGCTGGTTTGGGGCCATTTCTGCTGTAGGTTGTCTCCCCAGACAGCTTGATGTAGCACCAAAGCCAGCGGGAGGGAGCAGAGAGACACACAGGGGACACTTCCTGCCAGGGACTCCATCCCGTCCCTGTCAGCTCTGCTCTTCCTCTGACCCATACCTCCCACCCTTCACCCCAGCATCAGTAAACACTCGGCACACCTGCCAGCTGCCCAGCAATGTTGCGCCTGCCTGCACCCCCCATGCTAGCCGCCGCAGGCTGCATTTTCTACTCGCCACGGTGACCTGTAGACTTGGATTTGTCGAACCCTGTCCAAAACGTAAGTACTACTTTTAAGGTGAACTCTGTATGCACCAAATGCCTTTGCGAACCCAGATAAAAGTAGTGGTGACATCATCACTGTGCCGTACATGCCCATTGCAGAGAGTGGGGCTGTGGGAGGGACCCAAAAAGTCCCACCCACTACAGGCTGCCTGTAGAAAAACACAGCAGGGGGTGGAGACCAGACCCGTCACCCTGCACAAGTCGAGAGAGCAGCAGTGATTGGTCTTTATTACAGAAAGCTCCTTCACAGAGGAAATATTCCACACCAGATTACTGCACAGATCTGGGAAAAAAATACACCAAGATTCAAGTAAGAATACACAAGACTCTTGTATTTAGACTATAATTGCTTATCCTGGAGTTTAGCTTTTGGATAAAAAAAATAAATACATTTTGAAAAGAGAAAAAAAAGTATAACATAAGAGAATGCTTGTATCATCCAGTGTGTATCATCCACACTGGTGTGCCGTGAAGAGTCCCCAGGTGTGCCGCGGCAAAATGACCCCAAATATTGTAACACTACTGCTGGCCATTTTTCTTTACAGCGGTGCTGGTCCGCTGTGGAAAACTTACTTCCCGGCACTCGGGAAGCTGTGCTGGCTATGCGGGCCTCCCGATCGCTTCTTGCCAACCGAATACGTCATCGGTTGCTATGGGAGGGTCGGACGCACGCACTGCTTCTGTGACGTGAGAGCCGCGAGTACCGTCCTGAACTCTGCCTGGCTCGCTTTTCCCTGAGGGGGGAGAAGAAAGAGTAGAGCCACTGTGACCGACACTGCTCCCCTTCCCGCAGACATGGCCACCCGCTCAGAGAGGGAGAAGGCCCTGAAGCTGAATGAGCAGCACCAGGCCATCCTGTCTCGTATGGTGAGGGAGGAGGACAAAAAGTACTGCGCTGACTGCAAGGCCAAGGGTAAGGTGGTGAGGGGGGGCTCTGCTATGAATAACCAGCTGTCAGTCACCCCACATCCTCCATTCATGGCTACAGCACTCTGGATCTGATTGGTTGTTGTGCAGCTCTGACAGTTCTTCTTTCAGTGTATGTGTGCATGTGTACACATGTCTGTTAGTGTGTGTGTGACAAAAGTAGTTCTGATGGTACAGGAATAGGGCGGTCGGGATTAAAAGTAACATACATACAGACAGATGCGCATGCACACAAACAGACACACGTACAAACACACACACTGTGTGTGTTTGTACGTGTGTCTGTTTGTGTGCGTGCGCATCTGTCTGTATGTATGTTACTTTTAATCCTGACCCCCCTATTCCTGTACCATCAGAACTACTTTTGTAGGGCTTGTTCGAGATGGCAGCAAGGACTGCTGCTCCTCTAAAAAAGCAATTTGTGTTCATATCGCTTTTCAGGTGCATTTGTCAGCCAGTAAAGAGGCATATCTTGCCTCCTCACCACCTGTTTTAAGCCCGTAAATGCAATGTACACAGTTGCGGGGTAGTTGCAGTGCAGCCCCAATCACCCTGGGTATACCTCCAGCTGCAGCCACAGCATGTTTACACCCCCAGCTGTTGCCTCTGCAGCTAAAGGGGCAAAAGTTGGGGGTGGTAAAAACAGCTCAACCATGTGGTTTTACTGCCCCTCCAGCCTGACATGTGAACAAGCTCTTGGTTCTGTGTGGATGCGTGCTGCGTGTAGGGCAGCCCATTCATTTCCCTACCCGCAGTAATGCGGGGAAAGAAGTCCCCGACCCTTTTTTTTTTATTGTGCCACAACAAAAGCAACCCATGTTTACCAATGGATGGGGCACCATTAAGAATTATTGGCACCCCTAAAGAGCAGAGGCTGCAATGTGGGGCACAGTGAGGCTGCAATGGGGGACAAAGTGAGGCTGCAATGGTGGGCACAGTGAGGCTACATTGATGAGCACAGGTGAGGCTGTCTGTGTGTCAAGAACGAGTGCGATTTTGCGCGTGTTCCGCAACACACAGCGACGTGAACCAAGTCTTGGACAGGGGTGCCTCAAGACTGAAAATACTTTTCAAGAGCGCCCCGACTGGAAAAAGGCTGAGAAACACTGATCTGGACAGTAGTACTATATGCACAAGCTGAAACATTATTTTTGTTTTCATCATTTTGCTACTTTTGCATCAGGTGAATATTTTAAAACTATTATTATTTCCTATGAAATGATAGAAAATGTTCTAGTCACAGAATCTACATTGAGATGACCAATCATGCGGTAAACAAGGTGTACGAAAATAAATGTCCTTTTATATTCTTTGTGCAGCTTAGCTGTGGGCATTGATCACTCATCACAAAGCAGTTTTATTTGTTTTCAATACATGCCTATCAAAGCTACCATATAAAGCAAACCAAGATAACAAATCTTACAAATCCCTTGGAAATAAAAGTACACATACTGTAGAGTAGTCATGGCAACACGAGTACACGGATGATGCTCCATGGGATTGTTCAATACATTCTGTGGTCTAGTATTCAAAAGAACCTGTTTTAGCGTTGTAGATGCATCTGTGCTTTGGGTTGCAAGACCAATAACATTGACATTTTTAATCTCCTTATCTCATTGGTTTAGATCCAGATAAGTCACAGTGGCTTTTTCTGTCTAGAAACAACACTCTCAAAAAGAGGGATAATCTGGAGGAATTTCTGCATGAAGCTCAGTGTCTTACAGCACCAGGCAAAATCAGCAGTAAGTGCGGCTTATCTTTTCTGATACTAGACTATGGTTATAAGCCAGCTGGTACTATGTACGAAATAAAGGTACAAAGCAAGGTGAACTGGCTGTATGTATTAAGCATTTGTTGACATTGACCACATAATAACTGACTTGTGTGGACATTGACTATGAATATATCCTGTACCATAAAAGTTAGGCATGTCTTAAAGTAAGCCTGTCATGAGGGAAACACATAGGCTGCCATGCTGACATCCCCTTAAAATGACTGCAACTATTAAATCTCTAACCAAGAACAAGTGTCAGTAATGTAATAAATTCTTCCTTTACACTGACTTTATTTTGTTGCAGATCAGAGGCTCAGAATACTGATGGCAGAGGCCCAGCATAGCAGCCTGGCAACTAACATTTTTCAAATAAATGAGCATTGACAGCTTCCATACTTCTCTCAGTACAGGTTCCCTTTAAGCCCCATACACATGGGCCCAATATCAACCAGTTCAAAAGAAACGGCCCGACATTCGGCCCATGTGTACATTAGCCTGTCTGACAGAAGTCGGCTGAGCGGCTGTCTTCTGTTGAACGGGCATGCTGGAAAACCAGCATCCAATCAGCATTCAATCAGTGATGGGAGCCAACGGCTGCTAGCGTTGACCGGTGTACTCTGATGGGAGAATAGTCCCCCTGCCAGAACACAAAAGCTGGGGAGATCGCTGTAATAACATTGGATAGTTAGTACAGCGAACTCCTCTTTTTTTTTTTTTATTCAGCCGGCTGGGTTGAACAAAAAAAATAAAATAAACTTACAGTATCAGGCATTAGGCCTCCTTCTCATTTGAAAATAAGGCCAGTAGCGATAACATGCAGGAGACCCAGCAGGGGTTTGCAAGGTTCAGCTGTGGGCGGCAAACCCTATTGAAAGCAATGGGAGGCTGACAGTTCCCACAGCCATTCATGGCTGCTTGCATTTACTTGCTATCTGCAATTGATCAGGCCCTGGACTTTGAAAGTCAGCAAAGTGAGGGGATATCATAACCCCTGCTGAACTGTCAATGACGACTCAATGTGCTGGTAGCGCGCAGTGAGAACACTCTTAGCACAGATACCTCGACAGTCCATGGATGAATATGTGTAGTGTGTGGGTGTTAAAGCCCAACCTAGTCGACATTACACATATGCATTACGTGCGCGGCAAGAGGTTAGACAGTTGTCAAAAAACAGTTTTACGCATTTTACAAAGATTTCCCTTCACCTCCTGATCCTCTTGAACCCTACCTGCCCTTAAAGGGGTTGTAAAGGTTTGTTTTATATTTTCTAAATAGGTTCCTTTAAGCTAGTGCATTGTTGGTTCACTTACCTTTCCCTTCGATTTCCCTTCTAAATGTTCTTTCTTTGTCTGAATTTCTCACTTCCTGTTTCTTCTCAGTAAGCTTGTCCCCATCATCTGGCTGGGGGTTAGTCAGCCAGAACAGCTTACTGAGGAGGCACAGGAAGTGAGAAATTCAGATAAAGAAAAAAACATTTTGAAGGGAAATCGAAGGAAAAGGTAAGTGAACCAACAATGCACTAGCTTACAGGAACCTATTTAGAAAATAAAAAAACAAAATCACATTAAATATTAAAGTTGAGAATCGGGGGGGGGGGGGGGTTCTGCTATCAGAACTGACATCTTACATTAAAGTGAGAAGGCGGGGGCGCTGACTTCTTACCTCTTCTCCCATGCAGCCAGCGAGTTGAGAAGCGGGGTGAATGGCCAAAAATTGCCTCTTGTAATTTGGGGGTCCCTCTGCAGCTTTGCGGGGCCCTAAGCGGCTTGCATAGTGAGCCAATAGGGTGGATTGGCCCTGCCTGGCATATCTCTCTAAGAAACAAGGGTCTGAATTAGCACACTGGGGTCTGTGAAACATCAATACAACCTTTACAACCCCTTTAATCTATCCATTATTATACAGTATATGTGCTCCAACTCAGGAGACTCTCAGAATTATAAAGTTAGGGCTGCAGTACACTGCAGAACCTGCTAATAAGTCCATTCCATGAGCTCTTCATCCATAGCTACTTCCAGCACCTTCTTCTTTGCGCACCTGTTGGCACCTCTACTTGAGGAGCTATGGGACACTACAGGCTCCAACTAAAGTATGATCAGACATGTGACTTACTATCAACTGTGCCTTTTTAATCAAGAAAAATTGAATTTTGAAAAATTATGTAATGATGACATATTTATGTTCAGGGACGAATCTTCAAAACCTGAACCTGTCCCCATAAATTCAGAATATGTAGGAATTAAATTATTTACAGAGGCATAAGGCACATATTACATAGAAAAAAAAGTAGAGCGACTGCTGGGCATTGGGATAGCGTTGTTGATCTTTAACTTGTAATTTTCTTTTAACAGACAAAACTATTTTGTTTTGTATTTCTAGGTGTTTCTGCTAATGTCTATGACCAAGTGGTCTACTTTTCAGAGAAAAATCATATTTGGATGAAAGGAACTGCAAACATGTCAGATTATTCTGATTTTGGCACTATCTATACTGGTTCTGAAAGCATAACTTCACTATGTGTAGATTGGTTATTTCATAAGATCTATTTCGTTATGGACAGTCAGGTATGAACTATTTCATGTATGTCTGATTAAGGTGATCATAAACATGCAAATAAGGTGAGTCAAGTCAACAGCTGAACAGCTGAACCTTTACTTATTGGCCGTATCCTGAATGCTACACAGCTAAATGTATTGAAATGTCTGTATAGACAATGCCTATGTTTGCCATAGATGCATTGTTTTCATTATTTTGCCTGATTCTATGGCCGCGTACACACCATCGGACCAAACCGAGGAAAACGGACCGAGGTTCAGTTTCATCGGTCCAAACCGACCGTGTGTACGGCCCATCGGTCTGTTGTCCTTTGGACAAAAATGAGAGAACTTGCTTTAAAATTGAACCGATGGACGGCTGACCATCGGTCCAAACCGACGGTTAGTACACAAAAGCATCGGTTCAAAACCCGCGCATGCTCAGAATCAAGTCGATGCATGCTTGGAAGCATTGAACATTGAACATTTTCAGCACGTCGTGTGTTTTACGTCACCGCGTTCTGACCCCGGTCGGTTTTTGAACTGATGGTGTGTACACACATCAGACCATCAGTCTGCTTCAGCGGTGAACCAATGAAAACGGTCCGTCGGACCATTCTCATCGGATGGACCGGTCGTGTGTACGCGGCCTATGACTTTGGTATCACTCATAAACTGACTCTCTAGTAGAGACTGTTTCATGTTTGAAGCCCTCTGTATAATGTGACAATTCCCACGTTATGTATGCAGGGCTGTTTCACAAAATGCAGGGACTAGTATGAACATTGACCGTGGGTAATTAACATATTGTTCAGTAATAACTGTCAGCATTTAGTCAAAGAAGACTAACAAAAATGAATACTTCAAATGGCCTTATCAGCTCACTCTTAAAGCCACATTCAGCCCCACTGTATGAGACTCTGGTGTTTACCGAGACTCTCAAGGTCACTTAGAGCCCAGGGCGAACATTCCAAACTGCTCCCCCCCCCCCAAGATTTATTAGCATTATGTGTCAGAAAAAATACCCCCTCCCACCATTAACTGCATTATTATCCCTTAAGCATAAATTCCCCCTCTTCCCAGTACAAATCGCCCCCCCGCTGAAGTCCCCCCTCACAGTACAAATCCTTGTCCCCTCCATCCCCCATATCCCCCCAGCACAAATGCCTCCACCCCAAAAAAATCTCTCCTCTAGCACAAATTCTCCACCCCTCAAATTTCCCCTCTGAGAGCACATTCCCCCCCCCCCTCCAAATCCCCCTTTTAGCACAAATATTCCCCTTGTTAGCACAGTCTCATACACCGAGGCTAAATGTCTAGTGTTTTTGAAGCCTAAAGCTGACCTCTGTCCAAAGACAAATTTTGGCAATTTTCACTGTAAAAATAACAAACACTAATGTTTAATAGTCTTACTTTTATTTTTCCAGTTCCGTCTGAAGTACACAAATCACAGTGGGTCTCTCCCTCTGCAGCTCATCCATTCTAAAAAGGTCTTGCATTCTTTTGAATAAATGCAAGGCATTCTGTGATTTGTTGGAGGTGTAGATCAGTGGTCTCCAAACTGCGGCCCTGGGGCCAAATGTTGCCCTCTGGCTTGCCTCCATCAGCAACAGTGGGGCATAGTTCCTGCCATTGGCACCAATAATAGGACACTATTCCTCCCACTGATATCAACGACTGGGGAATATTCCTCCCACAGACACCTCCCAGTGATACCAATAATGGGGCACTATTTCTCCCAATGATACCAACGATAGAGCATTATTGACCCCCCTAATACCAATGATGGGGCATTAGTAGCTCTCACTGAGGCTAGGACATTTTCTTTTCCCACTGGCCACAGTCTGGCCCCTCTGAAGCTTGAAGAACAGTAAACTGGCTCTTTTTTTTATAAAGTACCACTGATTTAGATAAATGTCACAATCTCCCCATACAATCACAGAATGTCTTTCATTCATCGAAAAGAATGCAAGATGTTTTCGGACTGGATGAGCTGCAGAGAGAGTGACCCACTGATCTGTGCACTTCAGTGTGAGTGTTCACCATTGGACATTTGGAGCTAACTGTACTGTATGGGGCTAAGGGATGAAGGCAAGAATATTACACAGAGGTGGCCACACATTGCAAGCACTTCATTACTGTTCATTTATTTATACAGTGTAAATGGTAAAAATGTGGTTTTGCCTGGAGTTCAGCTTAGGAAAGACATCTTAAATGCTGTGTAAATAAACATTTACAAATGATACTTGAAAATAGTCTGAAAATAATTTGAATTATTTTTAATATATTTAATATATGTTATAAATTATTTAAAAAATCTCAAAATGTTTACACACATTACAATCTGATTGTGCAATCTGCTTTGAATCTATCAAACAATATGTAGAGCAAGGGCCTAGCTGACCGAATAAAAATATATTGGATATTCTAGGTAGCTCCTCATATTTCATTGGTGAATCTAAAGGAGATGTTGTACCGTTAGATTGTAATATATGATGTTGCCCAACCTTCCATTAGAGTTATCTACATTAACAAATTAAACTAAATTTAACTAAGCTTTGATATTGGCCAAAAAACACTACTGGAAATATACTGTTCTGATAAAAAGTGAAGTGCGATTAGATGGGTCCCCAACTCATGGGACCATAAGACTTGCTTTTGAAAAATTTGAGGAAACAGCATAGAGTTTGAATCCTGAAACTCTTTCCCCAGGGTCCAAACCACCAGAAGGCATCTGAGGACCATGGACCATGCTTTGCTTTATGACAGGAACATTACTAGGCCACAGTGGTGGTGCGTCCATAGTGGGCGCAGGAGCACCGCTCCCACTCTCCTGCACCCCTCAATAAACAATAGCTAGATTCATGCATTGCATGAATCTATCTATTGTCACCACTGCTGCCCACTATTCAGGTGTCCGGCCTCTTGTTGAGTGCGGCCATCTGGGGGTGTCTTGGAAGTGCCTGATTAGATCCATAGGCTCTTTTAGGCTTCCTGATTCCAAATTGTTAAGCAGCCATTCTGGTTACCGGTCACCTGATTGGCTGAAGCGACAGGCGCTGTGACACAGCGTCACTGTGTCATAGCAGAAGACGGAAGAGGACGGAAGAAGGGAAAAGACATCGAGGACTCGGAGGACAGCTTTGACCGAGACAGGTAAGTAGCGGGAGGGGGGGTGGGGCTTGGGCACACTGCTGGCATTTGATGGGGCAAATCTGGCAGCACACTGGTGACATTTGATGTGGCAAACTGGCAGCACACTGGCGGCAATTCATGGGCAAACTGACAGCATTTGGGGCAAACTGGCAACACACTGGCAGCATTTGATGGGGCAAACTGGCAGCACACTGGCAGTATTTGATGGGGCAAACTGGCAGCACACTGGTGGCATTTGATGGGGCAACTGGCAGCACACTGGTGGCATTTGATGGGGCAAACGAGCAGCACACTGGCGGCAATTGATGGGGCAAACTGACAGCACACTGGTGGCAATGGATGGGCACACTGGCAGCAATTGATAGGGCACACTGGCAGCACACTGGCAGCAATTGATAGGCACCCAATATCAGCAATTTATGGGGCACACTGGCAACAATTGATGGTTACAGTAGCTGCGTTTGATGGCACAGTGGCTGCGTTTGATGTTTTTTTCTTCAGTTTGTTTGCGCCCCCCCCCAAAAAGATTTGAGCATCAGCCGCCACTGCTAGGCCATACGTTTGTGTCTGTGTTGTACCAAAAGATGCTGCATTTTAAAAGGATATTGTTAATAATAAACACACCTATAATAAACATACATAGTGCCTGCAGATCTATTACACAGTCCTGCAACACTGACTGTTCCTTCACAAATTCAGTAGAAAACAATCAGCTCTGCGAGGTTGTGTGATAGATCTGCAGCTGCTAGTAAACTAACTGCATCATGGAGCTATCTCATGGTTCAGTCTGGCTTCTTTTTGGCCAGCTTGATTGACGAAATACCATAACTACCTTGCAAGCGCATTGGGAGTTTGTTTCTGGCACTGAAGTGTGCCGAGAATATACACTGAGCTTCATATGAGCAGCTAAGTATACATTCTAGAGAAGATTACGAACATTCAAGTTAGTTGGTTTTAGTGAAGAAGAGACATAGGGGGCCAGATAAATGGCTCTGGGCACCTCTGTTTATTAGGTGCATATTGCACAGTGGCAGCGCACACTAGCCGAGCTGTCACTGTCACTTCTCCTCTACCCTGTAATTAGAAAGTGATCACCAAAAAAGAGAGAGAAGTGCAGGCAGCAGAGCAGCACAGAGCTGTCCATTGCCTGCTCATCAGACACTCAGCGGACAGAACCTGAAACCAGTCTTCCTCTGGTAAGTGTCTACACATAATCAATAGTTATTAAATTTTTTGACTTTACAGAAATGTGCACCAACATTGTTTTAGATACACTTTAATGCTGGTATATAAGTTACATTTAATTTCTTGTTCTTCCATCTAGATATATAGTTGTGATTTATTAAACTGCATAGCTGCTTATAAGATGCCATTACAAGAAGTTTTCAAGCCCAAGAAGATTGCAGTCGATCCATATAACGGGTATGCTTCGTTATCCTCTTTACAAATAAAACAAAATTGTCCTTCCCCTGTAAATTGAGCAGCTCATCAAGCAAAATGGTCATACGTGAATTTATTTCTCTCTCTCTCTCTGTCTGTATCTGTCTTTTTATCCTCCTTAGTGATTTTACTGAACGGTGATAGTTCACAGCTAATTTAGACTTTCAGATTACAAAAAAAAATCTCATACAGGAGCACAAGTCCAGTGTGTACAGAAAACGTTTAAAAAGCATTTGCAAAGCTTTCAACAAGCATCTTTAATGCAGCCTTATTTAAAGGGTAACTCCACTTTCAAAAAATAGCAAATAAAGAAGAAATATTATAGTGCATATGATTGCGACACTATTCGATTTGTAAAAGAATGTTATTAAAAAATTACCTTTCCTTTTAAATTTACAGTAAATGTAATTTTCTGAGAGAACATTGCAGTATGGCTACCTGGAGTTTTCTGTACGAAGAATGTGTACTGACCACTTCCCAAAAACATAATTTCATGCTTATGTGATAGGCTCACCAATTTCCCCAGAAGTCTGCCTAAGATACAAATCAGATTTCAGGCATTCCTTGCAACAAAAATGTCATTTTTTGAGAGATACTTTCAATAGGAACCCATCTAAAGGGATGCAGGCCCAGCAGATTTCCTCATTAATGCCCTGTAGATCAACACCTGACAGTTAATTATGAACCACTCCCATTAGACCCACAGAGGCATAGAGAAACACACAGGGATTTTTTTGCAGAATAACAAAAGGTAGGAATCTGCAACAAAGTTTGTTATAATCCTTGCAATGTACATAGATAACACCTTTTCTCAACAAAAGTGGCGTTACTCTTTAAAGACTTTAAATCTGAAGTTTAAGGCCCCTTTCACGCGGTCAGACCGTTCAGGTCCGCCTGTCAGTTTTGAAGGCGGACCTGAACAGCCGCTTCATGCAATCCTATGGAGCGTCGGATGTCAGCGGAGACATGCCCGCTGACATCCGACCCGTTCCGATCCGCCAAAATCAGACGGATGCCGATACGTCCCCATCCGTCCATGGCAGATCGGATCGGGTGAGATCTGATGAAAATGGACATGCTGTCCGTTTTCATCAGATCTCACCATAGGAATCAAGTCCCTCCCCGTTCAGTGAGCAGAGAGGGGCTTGTCATCCACCGGCTCAGCGGAGATCTACGGACAGATCTCCCGCTGAGCTGGCGGACTCCGTAGTGACGGAGTCCGCCTAGTGTGAAAGAGCGAAAGAGTCACTCCACTTTTGTTGAGAAAAAAACATTCCCCTCTGGGTGTTCATTATACATTTGCAAGGATTTTAGCAACATTTTTTTGCAGGTTCCTACCTTTTTGTTATTCTGAAGAAATCCCTGTGTGTTTGTCTGTGTCCATGTGGATCACTCATTCATCCCCCCTACCAGCCACGCACTTACCCCATCTAGCAGCTTTGGCTCCTCCTCTGTGGTGGCTTCACCCTGTGTCCCTGGCATCACAACAGCTTCCTCCATGGCAGCTTCCCTTCTTCTTCCCTTCGTGGCCAATAGGATCGCTTCGGGTAATCAGGTTTTAAGACCCGCTTCCCGATTAGCCGGGAGGAGAATCAGGAAGATAATAGTGAATATTAATTTCCGAGCTCACCCTTTTTTTAAGCCAATTGGAGCCTTTGGACCAGTGGCAGCTGGTGCTCCATTGGTTGGGGGGGCGGCAGACAGACATTACCACAGACATCCCCCCCACCCTTTGCTCCAGCCTGCCACCCCAAACTAACCCCCCCCCCCGTCGCTCGAGTCTGCCACCGCACACCATACCCACAACCCCCACTCTCTCCCCTGGTCATCGCCTCGCTCAACCTCTGGCCTCCCGTCAGCCCTGCACTTACCCCATGCAGATCATGGCTGCGGCGGCATCTCCCCCCCCTGTCTCCTCTGTGTTCTGGCCGTTGCTTCTCCTGACGGCCAATTGGATCCTCGGACTCCTGGCCAATGGGCCTCCAGCTCCAATCATGTGCTTAAAAAAAAAAGAAGAAAACCCCATTGGAATCCATGTTTTTGGCGCCCTGCATGTAGATTAGGGGCCACCGTGACAGGTTTCCTGGAGTTATTTCAGGGTTCGCAGGTGCCGGCGCTGTGATTGGCCAGAGCCACGATGATGTCACTCCTGCGCATGCACGCGGGTGCCGCCAGCCATGGCACAGCTACTGAAAAAATGGCACGAGCGAGTCCTTTCTTCAGTGCCCATGTGCTGATGATGTCGGCACATCCGTATTTAGTGAATATCTTGAAATCAGGACTAATTAGTAGATAGTGTTAGTTGATATATAAATACTGTGGGGAGTTGTATCTTTGCTAGCTATGTTTACATTATTATATAGGCTGACCCTAATAGAATCAAGTGAGTCTGTAAAGTTTAGCACTGAAATAATCACTAATATATATTTTTTATTTATTCATAGGTACTTATTCCTTCTTCTGGATGATGGTATTCACAGAATGGTCCTCCCTCATTCTCTACTTCATAGTAATATCACAGAGCATATTGTAAATAGCACTGACATCCTTGACTTCATGGTCAGTGTTCAGTCCAAGAGGCTGGTTTATCTGAATAGCTCTCGCCCAGGGATTTTCTACCTAGCGTCTGTTTTTCTGGATGGAAGTAATGATCATCTCTTTCGAAAAATAGAAGATACCTCAATTAAGGAAATTATAAGCTTCCTTTATTTCGACAACTCCTTGATGTTCACAGATGGAAGTGTTGTGTTTAAAGAGGAAGTATTTTCTGATAAATACTGGTACAATGAATATTTAGTATATTGTGACTTGGCTGCTCCACCATTAGCTGGATTTAATAACATGATTTTGTATGGAAAGTCATCTCAGCCTATTCCTCTGCCTGGCAGCCCTGAGCATGTGATGGTTGTGTTTGGACCTCAGTCTGCTGCAGTTCTATGGAAGCCACCAAAACTGACTGTTGGAGCCAGTAAGTTTAATATAAGGTTACAGATACAATGGGCCTAATGTATTAAAACCACCAAAACTGACTGTTGGGGCCAGTAAGTTCAATATAAGGTTACAGCCATAATGGGTCTAAGCCCCCATTCACATCTAGGCGTTTTTACGCCTGTAGTGCTACGCCGCTGCCGCCAGAGGGATGAGAACACATGTCCCTCTATGGAGATGGTTCACATCTCCACGCCGAACGCCGGACGCCTGACGCCTGCCGCCTGAAAAAAGGTCCCGGACCTTTTTTCAGGCGGCTTTCGGCGTTCGGCTAGGAGATGGGAAGCATCTCCATAGAGGGGGTGACATCTGGGGCACATCTAGGCGGACAATACCGGCGTTTTGTCGCCGCAAATCGCAGTACAAAACGCTGCTATTTGTACCGCGATTTGTGGCGACAAAACGCTGCGAATTTGTCTGCCTAGGTGTGAATGGAGCCTAATGTAAAAAATGACTGTTGGTACCAGTAAGTTTTATATATGGTTACACCCACAATGTGCCTAATGTATTAAAACTGCTGGATGTAGTTATGGAAATAGTGTCCCTGCCAACCAGTCAGCTTCTATTGTATACCCTAGAAAAGAGAAATCGGATAGGTGCTCCGGTAAACACATTTTGTACATTTAAAATCCAAACTCCAGACAGAATTTTTTTTTTCAACTTGGATTGAGCAGGAAGGAGCCTGTCCATTTTCTTTTTCTGTCAGCGTCCCAATGGGGTACATTTTTTCACACATCCTATTCCGGGTTGGGTGATTCACCCCTTTCCCACTTTTATTTTTTGTATGGGTGTACCAGGGGCAGAAGGTGATAGGAAATCTCCTTAAGTAGAACGCCACTATTTTAATCAACATTGACGTAGTAAATAGATAGGAAAGAATATCATATTTACCTTTTTTTTATATTTCCTTAGTTACTTATTGGTTTGCAGGCCTAGGTCATACATCCCAGGAGTCTTTGGGCAGGGGTTTTCTCAGCTAAGAACACCCTTCTGCCTGCATCCCTGAGCTAAGGGCAGAAGGATTCCAGGAAGTAAATGCTGCTTCAATCATTCTCCCTTACTTCAGATGGCCACGACCAGCAGGTAGAGGGTGTTTTTCATAGTGAGTTCTCAGCACAATAAAGCATATGCAATAAAGCATAGATGGGTGAGTTTGCTTTAAATATTACAAATAAATAAAATAGTGTTTTTGATTAGTGGTGCTCAGATTCAGTGTAATTCCTCTTTAATGGAGTCACAGACAGAAAAACGAACCTGACCACATTTTAACTCTTTCCTACTGTATTTAAGCACATAAATGTCTGTAATTAGGGATGGATGGAATTAAAAAAGAAAAAAAAAACCCATAAAAATCACACGGGCGGTCTGCATCGATCCACTGATCCCCGCTTAGCAGGCAGATGACAGGCCCGTCTTCGCTCACTGTGCTGAGATGGACCTGTCAGAGCCCCGCTCTCCTCTATGGGGAGATCAGATGAAAACGGACTGCCTGTCCGGTTTCATCCGATCCTATCCAATCCAATCCTCCAGACGGATGGAAAATAGGGTCACTATTCGTCTGGATTTCACGGACAGGATCGGATAGCAGCGGTTGTCAGTGGACATGTCACCACTGACATTCGCCGCTCCATAGGAGTGAATGGAGGCTTTGATTAGGTCCGCCTGAAAAAACGGCAGGCGGACCTGATCGGAAAGCCTGTGTGAAAGGGGCCTTAGGCAACATCACCTCCAGTAAGGTAAAAAAAAAAAAAAAAAAAACGTAGTACGCACTATCTGAATCCAGCGGCACAGGCTCAGGGAGGGGGGTTAGAACAAGCTGTTGCAGGTGTAAAATGAGGTAACCATACTTTTATTTATTATATTTAATAATATGTGTAATTTTCATGAGCTTTTTTAATGGTTCACTAAAATATATGAGCTGCCTTTAGTTGTACTTTAAAGGGGTTTTCTGGGCAAAAATAAATACATTAAAAGCCAGCAGCTACACATATTGCAGCTGTTGGCTTTTAAAAAATGGAGACTTACCTGTCCTGGTGTCCCTTAATGTCGGCACCGCAGCTGATGTTTCCCATCAGCTGTCAGGTGCTGCCGTCGCCATTGCGGGTAAAGGAACCCGGCAGTGTAGCCCTTCGGCTTCACACCGGGAAACCTACTGCGTATGCGTGAGGGAGCCCCGCGGTGACGTCACGGCCGCGGCCGGACTCCCGGAAGTGGGGAAGGATACCTGTCTTTGACAGGTATCCTGTCCCCCCTTTCCCCCGAAAGGTGCCAATTGTGGCACCGGAGGGGGGGGGAGAAATCCGATGAGCGGAAGTTCCACTTTAGGGTTGAACTCCACTTTAAGTTAACTTTCATGAATCTTGACAGTTGACAAAATATATGTAGTGCTACTCCCATAGGAACTGCTGGATTTACTTATCCAGGTCTTCCCAACTTCTGCCCCGTAGCCAGGCACACAACAGGCTCATCCACTCTTTCCCCAAAGATCAGTCTAGGGGATGTTGTATTTTTTTTTTTTTTTTTGAGAACTTGGATGGGATGAGAGAATTGGTGGGATAATCCAAGAATAAGAACTATGTACAACTCAGGACTTGGTTTTCCTTTCTGAGCAAGCTTTAGTGAAGTCAGGGCTTGTAACAAACAGTAGACTTCAGTAGTAGTAGTCGAAGCAGTGAAGAAAAGTTAATTTAAGTAAGAGGTGTCTGTACTCTTCAGCACACCAGCCAGTGCCCCCTCTAACAGACTCACAGCTGACTATAACTAGGCACCAGAGGGGTAACTAAAGCACAAGGTTCCCAAGATCTTTCAATGTCTGTACTCACAATGCTCAAGGACAGTTCGAGCCCCTTCCAATCTTGCAAGCGATGCCCCCCAGTGATACCAGACCAATCTATAGCAGACAGCTCCCCTCAATCAGCTTCTTCCAAGCACCTGGGTCTCAGCATTCCTCTTTCAGGTCACCCACCTGAGGCCTCCTCATGGCGGCCTGTGCCTGAGGAAGCTGCCTGCCCCCCTCAGGCTGGTCCACTTCACTCTGGGACAAGACCCAGAGCTCTGTGTGCTCTCAGAATAAATACAGTCTCCTAGCATGCCAGCAGAGCCTGCCCCTCTGGGATAGTCTAGCTTTGTATCATATTCATGCTGCCATCTTCATAGCTCCACATCTATCATCCAGAATCTTCTTAAATTGCCTGGATACAGAGGGAGCTATCCAGCAGACTGGCAACAGCAGAGCACACAGATCAGACCCGACTAGACAATCACAGCTCACTGAATAGAGTGAACAAATCTATGCTTTTACCTTAACCAACCATTTTAAAGCCCCACTGCCTACAGTGTGGCAACTAAATGTATCTACGAAAACACTCTAGCCATTATCTAACTATCCTAGCACCTACTGTATCTAGGAGGTTGCTACAAATACTATAACTTAAAATACTTTTTTTGATTTTTCATAAAAGGTGCTGCTTCTTGGCAGAGGTGGACGTACAGTGTTTCAATATCGATGGAAAAACTTGGGATGCAAAAGGTCTTCACCAATATCACGTCTACAAACATGATGGTGGCTAATCTAAACATATCAACCAAGTATGAGATAATTGTAAGGGCATCATCACCTGCTGGGGATAGCCAGTGGACAAACCCTGTGGAAGGAACCACACTAGACACAGGTATATTAAAAATAAAATACTGTGAAAATATGCCAGCTGTGGAGAGTTTAGATGATAGGATTTTTTGTTACCGCTTATGCTGCCCATTTATACAGCAGTTTCACAGCAGTTTCATCCAGATGCAACCAGCTTTTCACCTACAAAACAATTTAAATAGAAGTGTGGGAATGACAAAATAAAAATAAACATACATTTTCACTTAGATGGCAGCAACATCAATTCGATGCTGCAGCTGCCCCCCACCGGCTCTACACCAAAAACTGAGAGATCTAGTTGCTAATTTTTTTAATCCGCTCTGGCTTTCAGCAGCAGGGATCCCAGCATGGACCTTGACTGGCTCTACGACATCAGCCGACAGCGGAATTTAGTTTGCTGTTGGCTGAAGCTGGGTCACAGGACTGCTGAACTAAGTGGACTCCTGTGACCCACACGAGAAGTATGGTCGAAAAAGTGAAAGAGCTTTAAATACATCAGAGCAACAATTTATGGTGAACGATTCTCTCTCTATGTCTGTCCCAGCGATCACCCCGATGGCAGAGAGCACGGAGGAAGAGGAGAGCCTCAGAGGACATTTAAATGTAAGGTCTAACAGCGGGCTATACTGCTCTGCGATCTGCGGCTCTCCTCTCCATCCTGTCATGATGTGAGACACAGTGAGGCTGCAATGTGGGGCACAGTGAGGCTGCAATGTGGATCACAGTGAGGCTGCAATGGGGGACAAAGTGAGGCTGCAATGGTGGGCATAGTGAGGCTGCATTGATGAGCACAGGTGAGGCTGTGCTAAGGGGAACTGATAAAGTTGTTGTTAATATTTATTTCTGTAACTTAATTCTGCATAAAACATTTAAGTGTAATTTCATGAGATAATTTATGAGGGCGTGATTAGCGGAAGAATTAGGGGCGGAGCAGGCTAGGGGTTGGGTTGGGGAACTGGTGGCGAGTAACCCTTGAGGCCTGGCTAGTAGCTCAAGACTTGAAATTTTAAGCCCTGTGTATATATATATATATATATATATATATATATATATATATAGAGGGAGAGAGAGATAAACAGAGAGCAAGAGAGAGAATGGTGGTAGGTTGCATTTTAAAGTTATTTTTTAGGTCAATCAAACAAAAAACATATTAATATTTCTAGCAAGCTGGGAAGTGGGCCACTATGATGCCATTGTATTTAGGCAGACTTCCTTTAAGCAGGTATTGTATGTATATTTGACTTATAAAGGTAACGTCGATTTCTACAGTTTTCACAATGAGACATGAGCTGTGACATGAGAAAGGGGGCATAAACAGCTTACAACAACCCCTAAATACAGATATTGTTACATGGGAAAATAATGAATGCTATGGGTCACTTTAAGTTTAAGGAGTGACATTACTGGAATAGCTACATTTTTAAATCTGCTGTCATCCAAATTACAAACAGTCCACAAAAGTATGCTCATAGAATGTTGGAAAAGGGATTGTTGTTTCTCGCACCTGATAAACATTAAAGTCTGTTTCCAGCTTTTTTCATTTTCCACAGTATAGATAAATTGGGACTCTAAATCATGTCCCAAAATCCAGATTTCTGGATAATACATTCATCCAGTTGTATTTCAGTGGGGAATACAACAATATACTACAAAATGGTGCCCCCCAATACACATGCACATATACACAAAAACATTCCCTGCAAGCATAAAACTAATAAAATTGTGTCCTCCCTCCGCCCCATCTGAGATAAACAATTTTTCTACTAGTTTTTCTAGGACATGAACTAGAACACAATGTGGGTCATTTACTAAAAGTGAAGAGTGCAAAATCTGGTGCAACTGTGCATAGAAAACAATCAGCTTTCAGGTTTTATTGTCAAAGATTAATGGAACAAGCTGAAGTTAGAACATGATTGACCACCATGCACAGCTCCACCATATTCTGAGTGCACTAGTTTTAGTAAAGTCTTGTCATCTCCCTTCTTGCTGATATAATCAGGTAATATGCATGAGCAGTGGCAATGTCATGACAGGGCTTTGACCATTTCCTACTATACAAAACAATACAAAAAAGTTTGTACTTTAAAACCCCATACACTCTATGGGCCAGATCCACGAAGCAGTTACGCTGGCGTATCTATTGATACGCCGTGTAACTGCTAGTTTGCTCCGGCGTATCTTTGTTTTGTATCCACAAAACAAGATACGCCTGAAGCTGGGCTAGATCCGACTGGCGTACGTCTTAGTACGCCGTCGGATCTAAGGTGCATATTTACGCTGGCTGCTAGGTGGCATTTCCGTCGATTTCCGCGTCGAGTATGCAAATTAGCTAGATACGGCGATCCATGAACGTGCGTCCGGCCGGCGCATTTTTTTTACGTTGTTTCCGTAAGGCTTTTTTCGGCATATAGTTACCCCTGCTATATGAGGCGTATCCTATGTTAAGTATGGCCGTCGTTCCCGCGTTGAATTTTGAAAATTTTACATCGTTTGCATAAGTCGTTCGCGAATAGGGCTTTGCGTAGAATGACATTCACGTCGTAAGCATTGGCTTGTTGCGGGTTAATTTTGAGCATGCGCACTGGGATACCCCCACTGACGTTCAGAAAAAACTTCAATTACGTCGGGTCAAGTAAAATTAACATAAAACACTCCCACATCTTTAACATTTGAATTCAGCGCCCTTACGCCGGCAGATTTACGCTACGTCGCCGTAACTTTAGAGGCAAGTGCTTTGTGAATACAGCACTTGCCTCTCAAAGTTGCGGCGGCGTAGCGCTAATACGATACGTTACGCCGAACTAAAATTACGATCCGCTAAGTTGATCTGGCCCTATTAGTTTTCCTGCAGGTTTTTCTCTTCAGGTTTACCAAAACCATCTAATATGAGGTCAAACCTTAATGCCATGTACACACAATCGGTTCATCCGATGAAAAAGGTCTGATGGATTTTTCCATCAGTTATCCGATGAAGCTGACTTTCATCAGTCTTGCCTACACACCATCAGTTAAAAAAACGATCGTGTCAGAACGCAGTGACGTAAAACACAACGACGTGCTGAGAAAAATGAAGTTCAATGCTTCCGAGCATGCGTCAACTTGATTCTGAGCATGCGTGGATTTTTAACCGATGGATTACCCCACAGACCATTTTCATCAGACGAACCGATCGTGTGTACGCGGCATAAGAGTTTCAATTTGTTTGCAATCAGGCAGGCCCTTGCACTACATGGTTTTGGTAAACCTGAAGAGACAAACCTGCAGGAAAACTGATAGCGTGCATAGGGCTTTAGAGTCTGTGCACACTTGTCTGTTTTTGCTGACATGGAATCATAAAATGTTTTTTTGCCACACCCAACATAATAAATGCACAGAAAATATGCATATAAAATGCACATAAATTATGCATGTAAAACTATCCATACCACACCTCGTGAGCAATACCCATTTGGGTTGATTTACTAAAACTGGAGAGTGCAACATCTGGTGCAGTTTTGCATAGAAACCAATCAACTTTAATTTTTTGTTTTGTCACAGCTTAATTGAACAAGCTGAAGTTAGAAGCTGATTGGCTACCATGCAGAGCTGCACCAGATTTTGCACTCTCCAGTTTTAGGCCCCTTTCACACGTGCGGACCATTCAGGTCCGCCTGTCAATTTATTTGGCGGACCTGAACGGCCGCTCCATGCTTGTCTATGGAGCATCGGATGTCAGCGGTGACCATGTCCGCTGACATCCGATCCGCTAAAATCAGACGGATGGCGATACGTCACCATCCGTCCTAGCGGATCGGTTGAGATCTGATGAAAACGGACGTGCTGTTCGTTTTCGTCAAAATCTCTCCATAGACAAGCAGCGGCGCTCAACAAGCCCCTCCCCGCTCAGTGAGCAGAGACGGATCTGTCATCTGCTGGCTCAGCAGAGATTAACGGAGAGATCTCCTGCTGAGCTGGCGGATGCCACTGACGGATCCATACCCGTGTGGAAGGGGCCTTAGAAAATCAGCCCCATTGTATTTTGACAGCTCCCGATGGCAGGT
Organism: Rana temporaria; assembly: GCF_905171775.1. Classification (NCBI taxonomy): domain Eukaryota; kingdom Metazoa; phylum Chordata; class Amphibia; order Anura; family Ranidae; genus Rana; species Rana temporaria. The sequence goes on along the minus strand of NC_053492.1, from coordinate 272,865,709 downwards.
GGCAGAATACCCAAACAGCGCCTGCATCTGAATGGATGCAGCTGCTTTATGGCTATATAGTTTCTCTCTGGTTGTTTGGTGGGGAAATAGCAACAGGGCCACTTTTTGACTATAGTCCACCAGTAACTGGATGAAGTTTGAATAGTGTCATGACAGCTTAGGAAACACGTATAACTACATAAGTATAAATGTGAGAAGAATTTACTGCTTACACAATCTTTTTCAGTGGAAGAAGAGTCCTATTTCCTAGCAGTTGGCTCCGATGGATTATGGAAACAACCTTTGGACAAGTTCGGTCCTGTAGAAGTTGTCAACAAAAACCTCAGATTTGCATCCGGTAAACATCTTTCTTCACACACTGTAATTCAGACTAAATAATGATATTATTTCAATAAATTAAAGATAGTTTTCTTACTATTGTGTATATCACAACCTTAAAGTGACATTAAAGTCTATGTTTGCCCATAAAACAGATAATCATAATACAACATACTGTATATAATGGCAAAATTCATTGTCTGCATTTGCTTTTGAAAATGTCCCTTGGCTGTGCTGACACACTCTCTGTACTACATTTTCCCCTGTGCCCCCAGAATTTATGGAGTCTCTTAGGAATCTCCTCTACATGCATACCTCCACTCTGTACTACAAATGTATATTACATAACTCTAAGCACTGCACACACAAGCAGCATTAAAAGGACCAGCAATGCTCTTTTGGCCATACTTCTATGGATCACGAGTGCGCTTATTTTGGTCCAGGAACTGTACGGATCACGACAATAATGTTGGGATCCGTCCTGTTGCCTAACAGGTAGCTGGCTCAACCTCTCAGTGGCGCACTGTGAGCCTGAGCCATGTGCTCTAGATCCCTCCACAGCCCAGAGCTCCAGTGAGCACTAGATGGGCTTGGTCTTAGAACCAGCAGAGGACAGCTGCAGCTCAGATCCATGCTGCAGCCATCTAGGTGAGAATGCATGTTGTGTAGATGGATTAGAACACACATCAGTTTTTATTGCTGTCTGTATCCTTGTTAGGGAGATCCACCCTCCCTATTTGTACTATTATCATTGAAAGTGAATGTAAAAGAAAAACCCACATTTTGGTTTGTCCCCAGAAAAGTAATAGAGGGGAAATATTCCAATTGGGACACTAGTTTTGGTGACCTGGGGGTCCCTTTATTTTCAGGGATTTCCTCTCACTTCCTGTTTGGCTATGGAACTATGTTTTGGTAAAGCAAAGGGAAATTTCCGCAATGGGACACAGATGACAAAAATACATCTGACAGGGGTTATAGCATTCATGTGGAGTATCTACTGTATAGTGTCTATCCATTACATGTCATTCCTAAAGAATATGTAAACCCAACATTTCATATTACTGATATGTGCCTGTTAAATTTTTGCTGCCCCTCCTCCACCCTGGCCCTGATGCTGGCTCTGACCCCACCCCCTTTGCATTGCCCATGTCCTGGGCTACCTGACCATTACACTGACCCACCTGACCCATACACTGACCTACCTGACAAATACACTGACCTACCTGACCCATACACTGACCTACCTTACACATGCTCTAACCTACCCGACACATACACTGACCAACCTGACCTACCTCCTGCACTACTCACTCTCCCTCCCTCCCATCATCAACCTCACACACAGTACAATGTAAATTGGAGGATCCATCCTCCTCCTCCTTACCACTTAATGGCTTCATCATCCATCTTATCAGGGCTCTCCTCAGCACTGGGGGGGGGGGCAGTATTGTTTAGGAGTCCCCGCCATCCAGCTGTTTCTTGGTGTCCCTGCCGGGAGGTCAGCTAACAGCTGCTGCACCTTTCGCAATGCTACCATGATCTCCACCGAGCCCCGCCCTGCCCCCTCTGTTGAACTCACACACAGGCTGCACCAGAGGGACAGGCTGGAGCAAAAGAGTCCCGGGGCTGGCGCAGTCCGGTATTACTATGAGGAAATGTCACAGCGGGGAGCTCTGTGGGACACATCTGGGGATTGGCAGCACCTGCGGAAGATGTGTTCCTGGGACAGCTTTCCTAAAAAAAACTGATCACACGAAGAAGAATAAACTGTGGTTAGTTCTCTAGCTATGCTCTCCTCCAATGATCAGACTTGTCCCACCCCCCACCCCCCCACACAGCCTTTCACTGTTAACTGAGAACATACATGTACTGCTGTTTCTCCTGCCACAGCTGTTATGCAGCTGAGAACAGAGGGAATGTGATCACTTATTAAAAAAAAGGGAAACATTTATTTATAATTTTATTTTATTTTTTTATATCTGTAAACAAATGTTTTTGCCTCTCATTTATATTTTAAATTGAATGGGTTATTTTACGGGGTGGTGGTTTCGATTAACGTTAAGGTATTTATAATTTGTAGTTCGGTACCCTCCAGTAAGGAGGTACATGGCCAATCAGGTCTCCTCCTCTGCCAGTCAGGGCTTTGCTTTGCGGCAGGAATGGGTGGACAGAAATTAAAATCCTTTGGCAGAGAAAACATATTTCATATTTATATATATATTTTTTTATTTATTACAGGTACTTATATAGCACCATCAATTTACGCAATGCTTTACACATATATTGCACATTCAGTCTCTGTTTTCAACAAACTTACAATCTAGGGTCCCAAGCTCACATTCATACATCCAGGGGTCAATTTAGACAGCAGACAATTGACTTAGCATGTCTTTTTGAGTGTGGGAGGAAACCAGAGTATCTGGAGGAAACACACGTGGACACAGTGGGGTAGATTCAGATAGATTAGCGGATCTTTAGATCCGCGTAATCTTTCTGCTTTACGATCCGCCGGCGCAAGTTTTTGAGGCTAGTGCTGTATTCAGAAAGCACTTACCTCAAAACTTGTGGCGGCGTATCGTAAATCCCCCGGCGGAATTCAAATTCCGCGGCTAGGGGGCATCTACAATTTAAATCATGCGCGTCCCCGCGCCGATCCAACAGCGCATGCGCCGTCCGCGATTTTTCCCAGCGTGCATTGCTCCAAATAACGTCACTAGGACGTCATTGGTTTTGGCGTGAGCGTAACTTGCGTCCGGCCGTATTCTGAATCGACTTACGCAAACTACATAAAAATTCAAAACTCGGCGCGGGAACGACGGCCATACTTAACATAGGATACCCCTCACATAGCAGGGGTAACTATACGCCGGAAAAAGCCGAACGCAAGCGACGTAAAAAAAAAAGTGGCGGGCGTTCGTTTCTGAATCAGCGGAACTCCTCATTTGCATATTCGTTGCGTACAAAAAACGAAACGCCACCTAGCGGCCAGCGGGAGATTGCAGCCTAAGATCCGACGGTGTAGAACCTGATTCTATGAATCAGCCGCATAGATCCGACCGTCGGAAGTCAGAGATACGACGGCGTATCAGGAGATACGCCGTCGTATCTCTATCTGAATCCGGGCCAGTGAGAACATGCACGTGAGCGGGAACACTCCAGGAAGGTAGTGCTGTGGTTGTGATTTGAACCCACGACCCTATGTATTTTATCCGTGTATTTCTTTTTTTTTGCATATAGATTCGTTTTGTTATTTTAGTGTAAATGCATAGTTTATTTTGAATGCCTCCTAGCACACAAACACAGATACTTTTATTGCTCATTTGACTAATGTGTAACACATACACATATCACACGTGTTTTAGAGTAAATGGTTGAATTCAAGATCTGTGATAATCTCACCATGCATGTTACAATCTGATTGTACAATCTCATATAAATCTACCAACAACTATGTACTGGGAGGAAATATGTAAACAATCCATTGAATTAGTATGCAGTTAGGCAGGCTCTTGCACTACTTAGTTGACAGTAGATCCAAAGGACATTGAACAATCAGACTGTATAGTGTGTTGTCACCTATACAAGAATAAAGTACCATTCTAAATTTAGGACACAAATATCATCCCACTGTTTTCAGTAGAATATGAAAATCCTAACCTTCAAACCTGGTTTGCAAAAGAGTTTTCTCTTCTGCTGCCTGTGCTTGTAATGGAACAGTAATCAGATATACTGTATGTTTCAATGACAGATCTCGACTGGTACAACAGCACCCTCTACTGGAGCAATGTAACAGGACATGTCCACATGTGGAATATCAATGGCACAGCTGAATTTTCCTTTTTGTGCATACCTGGAATAAAAAGAGCTGGCCCTTTGTCATTGGATTGGATTGGACAGTACATCTACTGGGCTGACAAAGGGAATGCTAAGGTATGAAAATAGTCTAACCGATATTTACTTCTGCAATGGAGATGAGTGAAGTGATTTAAGCAGGTTGACATTTTGCTTTTGACCGACAGATGAAAATATATCCATCTTGAACTAGGTTGTTTTCTTGTTTAACCAAAACACAAATGGTTGCATCACACAAGATTGGTCTTTATATGCCAGCATCTACTGACACTTTTTCCAACTTACTCAATAAGTCAGAGTGAACAGAGCTACAGTATATTTATGTGTAATTCTGATTGATTCTGATTGGTTGCTGTGGTACATTTTGAAGTGCCCTCTCATATGTTTTATGGACATTTGAAACTGGAATCTACATGCGCAATGTAGCCACTAAGTTCAACCAGTTTTGCCAACTAGCTTATACCATTCGCTTCCCTTGTGAATTCAAAAACTTGTGGGAGTGCACAATTGAGAAAGTAAAACTGCTTTTTCCAAGTCCATGTTGAGAAAAGTGGAAAATAGTGCTGGACTCATAGAGTTTCCTCACTGTATTGCTATCTTAAATTATTGATGGTGATGTAAATGATCTGGCTCCCGGGCAGGCAATTTCTACACCCTAGAGCAGTGGTATCTAAACTGTGGCCCAGTGGCCGGATGTGGCCCTTTGCTTACTTTTATCTGGCCCTTGGGGCACTATTTTATTCACTAACACCAATGAAGTATATAACTCCTCCGAATGACGGGGCACAATTCCTACCAATTAAAATTATGACGGGGCACTATTCCTCCACCAACAATGGGGCCCAATTACAACAATGATGGGGCACAATTCCTCCCACTGACACCAATGATGGGGGATTGTTTAAACCCACTGATGCTGAGACATTTTGTGCTCATGTTGGCCACAGTCCAGCCCCCCCAACCTGGTCCTTTGTTTAGAAATTTTGAAGACCTCTGCTCTAGAGGATCTCCACAGTCTCCTTGCCCTGTAGTTTAATGCAACAAAAATTGCAGGAGATATCTCCTGTATCAGCATGTGCCAACGTCATCGGCACATGTGCACTGAAGCAATGGCACGTTCGTGACGTTGATTCAGTTAGTGTGCCGTTACCGGCGTCTCCCATCATCGTGGCTCCGGCCAATCACAGCGTCGGAGCCCGACGATACCCGGAAGTAACTCCGGGAGCGATTTTGCCGGCCGGAGCTGTGTACTGGGACAGCTGTGGGGGCTTTGATCTAAGATGAGTATTTCATTATGCCTTTGTCCTGCAGGTTTTTTTGTTTTTGTTTTTTTGTGGGTTTACAACTACTTTAATATACATATAATATCAATAAAAATATACTATATATATATATTATTATATAAAAACAAAGACAAATATGAGAACATTATACCATGTCAGTTCATCAATTGGGTAAAAAAAATACATTATACAAACAGATTGTAAAATCCTTGAACAATAAAAAACAATAATGCACCACTGGCCTAGAAGGTGATCATAGATCTTGCCAGCCAACCTTTCTTGGTGGTAGCATCACCGAGACGAGTAAGAAAACCCTTTCTGAATCGATATTACCACCAATAAATTAAAAATAGCTAGTAATATCTGTCTGTGCCACTCTCCTCCCCTCCATAGGAAACAGGTATGGTCAACTATTAAAAGTGTAAATATTTGAAGGTACCATTGCTTCCTACATTTATAAATGTCATAAATAAAATTAACTACCAATATTATTAAACAGCTTTTAATATAACTACATATTTCAGAATGTTAGCCTGCTATCTATATTTTTTATTTGTGAAATTGTAATCGCTGAATGAAAAAAAAAGGTGTGTCTACAATTTCCTTGTGTACGCTGACCTTCCTACGTTGTGTAAACCTGTGCCAAGCTCCAGTGACACACTTCAATGTATGTCTTTTATTACAGTGATAGTCATCACATGTCTAATAATAATAATACATTCTACTGACATTTCCCATGCCTTGCCTTTATTGGCTTAGATGATAAGGAAGTTACAACGAAAGTACTTGCTAACATGATCAGTTTTTGTGATAAAGCCATTCAATTGTATTGAATTTAATAAATAATCTATTTAGATAGAATAAAACAGTTTGTTACAGGAAATTGTATTTTGATATAGCTTGCCTATGTATTGTATTTGATCAGAAATTGAGAATTTTGTGAACATTAAATGTTTGTTCTGATGTATAATTATATAATCTTCACATTTTAATGTGATTTTAATTCTTTTCGTTTTCCATTCGTATAGATGCGTTTTTTGTTGTTTTTTATAACTTGTCAATTCGGATAAATTTGCATTCGTTACGTTCACAAACAGCCAAATTTGAAAGGAAATTCCAATATATATAACTTAATAGTTTATAACTTTTATTATAGTTTTTATTAATATTATTATCATTTATTATTATTAATAATAATAATAATAACAAAAATGATATTAGCGTTTAATAAACGTAATAATTTAATTATACTAGAATGTATTTTGTTCTTTCGTATTTTCAAATTTTTGGATTTTCTTTCTTTCGAATTTTCGGATTTTCAAATTTTGGATTTTCATTCTTTTGAGTTTTCATTCTTTAAGAAAATGTGTTTTCGGAAAAATTTGTTAAACGGTTTTTCGTTAATTTGGATGTTTTCAAATGAACAAATATGCCGAATTTTAACAAAAAACGAATTTGGAACGAAACGAATTGCACATGTCTAATCTCATCAATTTTTACAGCAGAAACACTTTAAATTTATCAGCCCGCCCTCCTGTCTACTCCTAGCAATGACTTAAGCCAACCATAAACTTAAGACAATTTCTTTCCTGCAATTACGGGTTGCACAAAGGAAATTTGCTTGATTCCACCATCAACACAGACAGGGCTAATGCGGCAATCCCTCCTGCCAGACTTTTGTCTTCTCCTGGTGGGGGCGCAGGGGAAGCCATCCCCTCTGGGAGAAGATACTGATTATTGCTAGTGGCTATAGCAGCCGTTAGCAATAATCGTATGAGAATCCAGCAGGCTGGTTGTACCCTAATTGATCAACTTGGTACATTGAGCTGCCCATTAAGGCCCTGTACACACGATCAGTCCAAACTGATGAAAACGGACTAAAGGAACGTTTTCATCGGTTTACCGATGAAGTAGACTGATGGCCTGATGTGCCTATACACCATCAGTTCAAAAACTGTTCGAGTCCAACGCGGTGACGTAAAAAACAAGGACGTGCAGAAAAAAATTAAGTTCAATGCTTCGAAGCATGCGTCGACTTGATTCTGAGCATGCGCGGGTTTGGAACCGATGCTTTTGCGTACTAACCATCGGTTTTGACTGATCAGTCAGGCGTCCATCAGTCCAATTTTAAAGCAAGTTCTACATTTTTGGACTGAAGGACAACAGTCCGATGGGGCCTACACACGGTAGGTTTGGACTGATGAAACGGACCTTCAGTCCGTTTTCATCAGTTTGGACTGATCGTGTGTACAAGGCCTAATGGTTTGAATCTCAGCTGGTTCTTGCTGAACCAGCTGAGATTCGAACCATATATGACTGGACTTAGTAGCCTTCCAGTCTTCTTCCCTCTAATGTACACATAGAAAAGGTCCACAGGAAGAAGAGAGTGACAGAATGCTAAGCCCTGACTTGAACAACCTTGCTACTTATTTTGTTAAACTTGAAGATAAATTTATTAACAGCGTCTGGAGCTACAACAGTCAACAGAAGTCAAAGGGCTTGTTTTAAAGCTTATTTACTTCTGAGAATTGATAAATATTTGAATGTCCACAGCCTGACCAACATTCTACTTCAAGGCACAGATATAATATAGCACTGCGCTCCAGGAAACAGCCCAGGAATAAAGTAGAATAAAAGTGGCTTCAGCCCGACTCCTCCCAGGCTACACTTGCAACGCATTTCGCCTTGCCCACAGGACTTATTCATAGACCCCATGACTACGTCCTGTGGGTGGGGCAAAATGCATTGGGGGCATGGCCTGGGAAAAGTTGGGCTGCAGCCGCTTTTACTTCCCTTCACACCTCAGCTGTTCCCCTGGAGTGTGGCATTTCATTTTCTTCTTCCCCATGTGTGTACACAGGGGACGGGCTCTCCTAATGCTGGCACCTACCATCAATATGAGTCACCAGAGTATCACACTACCACTGTTTGGAGTGGCGCCCAAAGTCCATACGGTTTTTGGTCACAAAAAACAAGAACACAGACTCTGCACCTTGAGGTAGTCCATGCCTTCCATTTGTGCCACAGAGATTTTGATTTTTTGATGGTCAGTGCATGAATCCGTCACACAAAAGTCAAAAGTACAAACACGCATGCTCAGAATCAATGCTCACCAAACACGAAATTAGCAGAAGGGGCCCAATGGGTGGCTCTCGAGAGCTGAAATTCCTTGTAGTACGTCACTACATTTGTGTTTGTTGCACGACAATTGTGTACCATTAGTATGCAAGACAAGATCCAGGCACACACCCTTAAGACAAAAATCAGACGCCAACAATCGCATCGTGTGTACGAAGCTTTAGAGTGATATCCAAATTATGCATTAGGTGAAGTCTAGTAGGCTGAGTCTGCCTTATGTTATACTTTAAGGGCCAAATCCTCAAAAGAGATACGACGGAGTAACTGCTGTTACTCCGTCGTATCCCTGGTCCTAACTATGGAACTGATCCACAGAATCAGTTTTCCATAGTTAGGGAGAAGATCTGGCATGTGTAATTGAATTACACTGTCGGATCTTAAGGATGCAATTCTAGGCCGGCCGCTAGGTGGCGAGGCCATTGCGGCCGGCCTAGAATATGCAAATGAACACTTACGGCGATCCACGAACGTTCCGACGGGCCCGTCGCGCTAATTCTACGTCGTTTACGTCGAGTTACACCACGTAAAACTAGGGCTCAGCCCTAGCTCTCTTAAGCCATGTTAAGTATGGCCGTCGTTCCCGCATCGAAATTGAAATTCTACGTTGTTTGCGTAAGACGTTCGTGAATGGCGCTGGACGCCATTTACGTTAACGTCTAAGCAAATGACGTCGGAGCGACGTCAGTTAGCGCAATGCACGTCGGGTAAGTTACCCGACAGAGCATGCGCAGTACGTCCGGCGCGGGAGCGCGCCTAATTTAAATGGGAATCACCCATTTGTATTAGGAACGCCTTGCGCCGGACGGAGTTAAGTTACACCGCCGCAAATTTCCAGGTAAGTGCTTTGTGGATCGGCACCTAACTTGGGAGATTTGCGGCAGTGTAACTTAACTCTGAAAAGTTAAGTTGCGCTCGGCGGCTGTGGATCAGGCCCTAAGTACCTAGCACAGGGCTCAAAATTTCAAGTCCTGAGCTACTAGCTAGGCTTCAAGAGTTACTCGCCACCAGTTGCCCCACCTAATTCATACACTGCCCTGCGCCTAATTGCACCCGTAAACACGACCAAAGGGATAGGGCACTAGAACTGGGTCTCTTCCCCATTCTCTTGCTGTCTCCTCTGCAACTCCCATCCATCCTCTCGCTCTCTCTCCCATTCATCTCATCATCAGGAGCCTGTGTGTGCGGCTCCACGCTTGCATGTCCCCACTTCCCCCTTTTATTCAGGCTGGCAGAGAGGAGAGGAGCTGCAGCACAGGGGGAGGAAGTACAATCCAGCGCTGAGATCCACACAACTGCACAGCGCACACTGACAGCACACAGCACACATTGAGACCAGTCTGTTCACAGTGCTCAGGCTAAACTGTTGGACACTTACATAGAGCACAAGGAGAAGAAAACTGCACAAACTAGAAGGCTGCCGCTCTCATGTCAGGGCAACTTTCAGTGAGCGCTGCACCGGAGTGGTAATTTTTGCAATCCTCCACCTCACTCATTACTTTCTGCTCTCCAGCTACATTGGTCGGGGCCCAGGGGAGGGGGGCAGGCTCAGGGAGGTCATACTGTTAGGTCCCATGGCTTAATGAGAATTGTAAGGAGAGCACTTGTGTACTGCTCTGCCTGTGCGCGGCTCACCAGACTACTTTTCCCGAGCATGCACCTTTCCTCTTCGGCCGCCAATCTCATCGGGACTCTAAGTGTAGGCACAGATTGGAGGGAGATTGGTCATGCAGCCCTGTCATCACTCGCCCCCAGCTTAAATCCACTCGCCAAATGCTAGTAGGCAAGTGGAAATTTTGTGGGCTGACCTAGCATATACCTAAAACTAGAATATCAGTTTGGGAGGGCTGAACCTTTGCTACCAACAGACAGGCAAAGCTGAAAGCTCACTGGTTACCTTATAATTATACTTTATAAAATGATATATAAATATAACAAGTAGATTTCACTACAGCTATGTTGGGCAACATCAGAAAAACGGCTCTATGGGGGTTATATACTAAAGGCAAATCCACTTTGCACTACAAGTGCAAACTACAAATGCAAAGTGCACTTCAAGTTGCCCTGAAAGTGCAGTCACTGTAGATTCGACGGAGACATGCAAGAAGGAAAAAAAACCCAGCATTTTAGCTTGCACATGATTGGATGATAAAATCAGCAGAGCTTCCTCTCATTTCAGATCTACCCCTTAGGCCTCGTACACACGACCGAACATGTCTGCTGAAACTGGTCTGCGGACCAGTTTCCGCGGACATGTCCGACCATGTGTAGGGCCTACCGGACCGGATTCCTAGGCTAGTGGACAGGTTTCCAGCGGACAAAAGTTTCTTAGCATGCTAAGAAACTTGTCCGCTGGAACCATGTCCGTCGGACATGTCCGATGGTCAGTATGACTCATCGGACATGTCCGCTGGTTATGATGTATAACCAGCGGCCCGAAATCCCGCGCATGCGCCGAATTGATTCGACGCATGCGTGGAAGCATTGAACTTCCGCGTCAGAGAACGTCGGTGTCGTATACGTCACTGCGTTCTCTGTCCGCGGGGATTTTGGTCTGATGGTGTGTACACACATCAGACCAAATTCACCCAGCAGACATGTCCGATGAAAACGGTCCGCGGACCGTTTTCATCGGACATGTCTGGCCGTGTGTACAAGGCCTCAGATTTACAGTGACTGTACTTCCAAGTGCACTTTCAGTGCAATTTCAAGTGCACTTTGCACTTGAAGTTTGCACTTGTAGTTTGCACTTGTAGTGTAAAGTGGATTTGCCTTTCGTTCTCATAAAAGCTTTCACATCGTAGGAATTTTTTTTTTATTGGGGGTCATTTCATTGCATTAAGTATGTATTTTTTTACCTGATATATTCAACTCATTGCTGCGAATCAATGCCTACATGTAAGCAGCCGTACAGAAAATGTAAAGGTCATTTTTTAATTTTTTATCAAACTTCTTTATTAACTAACAGATTCTCAGAACATCTATAAAGAATTTTTTTACTGAAGAAGTTCATGTTGGACGGCGTCTCATTACTGATGTGACAGTGGACTCGGTTAATGCTTTTCTGTATTGGACAACGGATTACACAGTGGAGACCTGCAGACTGAATGGGCAGGAGCATCTTATCATTCAAAACCTTACTGTATTTTCCAGTACTCAAGTGAGTGAAAGATTAAGGGAAGCAGAACATTTTATTTATGAATTCTTGCCAATGTGCTACTGAATGCTTGTATGTATTGATCCCTATACACATTATCTCCCATGGTGTTTGGGAGAGCTTAGGGAGCACACTTGAAATTCCGCCATTGACTCTTGTGTGTATGGAGCCGAACGAACAGGGGTGATTATAACACTAGTAAGCTTAGGTAAAATACTAAATGTTTAAAGAAAATGTGTGAAAGTAACAAAAGTTTATAAAAACTGAAGGTATTTGCCAAGCAAGGTTATTATAGACTATGGTTATTTAAGTAATCCTAAACAGAAAAGGAAAGGGAAATGTTTTCGATTTTCAAGGCACTGATATGAGACAATGTATTAAAAATGTATAAATATTTATTTGACAAATTATAATAATACAAAAAGTACAAGACATTTGGGACAAACCCCACAAATCAGATCGATCACAAGACCGTTTTTGTCTAATCGGTGGAGTCGTAATCTCGACCGGTTTCGCAGTATAAAACTGCTTCTTCAGGAGAATGTCTAAAAAATACAGGTAAGATATAATAAAACAACAAGCAATTATATACAATAATTTAATAATAAAGAAATTTCATAGGATCAGTGTTGCACTTTGTAGGAGAGTCGCAGGACTACTCACCTCGGTTTGCCAAAGTGATCGTGTGCTTGCTCGGGCAATACCCCCTAGGGATGGTGAGTCGCGTCTACGTCACGGCCATGTGACCTGTGACGCGACTTGGGATATCCCATTTAAGCTGCTCCACGAGCAGCTTGAGTGAGACGCACGGAGCTCTCCCTGGGGACGCGCTGACACTCCATGGAACTTGGTAAGTCTATACTGTCTATGCTCACTTTGCACTGTATGCTTTTTGCCATTCGATTACCCCAGACATTTACCTCCAAACTATATGTTTGGTCCTATGTCTTTCTTAGATTGGCTATCGCCTGTTTTAAATTACACTGGCTCTTTTGTCATCTTGCCGGTTCCTCTTCTATAACCATGTGTCACTCGCCCCAGTATCATTAAATTGATTACTATACCCTGAACGGTAAGCTAGAGTTTAAATTAACCCTTGCTATTCCAGCACTAGTCGTCACTTCCTGGTGTCCCCTTCACTCATTTATCAGCACTTCCGGTTGTCCTCCTCAGTTTTTGTTTGGTTACTCTGGATCCCTACCACTCACCCCCTTTTCTTGTCCCTACCCCACTGTTAATTAATTTCCCCTCTGTTTCCTCCCCTCTTTCTCTTTTCTCTTTTTTCCTCCCCCCTTCCCCCTCCCCTTCAAAATAATACCCAAAAAATCCCCCCCCCCCTTCCTTTTCCCCTTTCCTCCTTTCCCCTTTCCCTTCTGTTTTCCCCTTCTCCCTCCCCCTTTTTCTTTCCCCTTCTCCTTTTTTTTTTTTTTTTCCCTCTCCTCCCCCATTCTTTTCCCTTGTCCATCATTCCTTCTATTCCATCCTCCGTTCCTTCTTTATCTCCTTGTCCCATCCTCAATTTCACTCTTCTTTTCCCCTGCCTGATCTTCCCCCTCCCCCAATCCCCTTTCTTTCCCCCCCTTTTTTCTTTCATTCCTCACTGCTTTTACCCCTATCCTTCCCTGGGCCATAAAATCCCTTTCTTCCCCCCCTTCCCCTCCCTCCCTTCCTCCTTCCCTCTCTCCCCCTCTCCCCCCTCCCCCCTTTCCCCCCCTTCTTTTCGCCCCTTCCCCTTCCCTTCTACTCTATTCACCCCCCTTCCTTCCCCCCTTCCCCCTTCTTTTTTCCCCCCCTTCCCCCCCCTCCCCCCCCTGCTTTCTCCCTCCTTTCCCAATAACCGTTCATACACAATTATACTAACTATTAGGACTAACTAATCAACCTTATCCTTCAGAGCCCGTCTTTATTATCCCCCACGTGCGCCCTAGGGGGTATTGCAAGCACACGATCACTTTGGCAAACCGAGGTGAGTAGTCCTGCGACTCTCCTACAAAGTGCAACACTGATCCTATGAAATTTCTTTATTATTAAATTATTGTATATAATTGCTTGTTGTTTTATTATATCTTACCTGTATTTTTTAGACATTCTCCTAAAGAAGCAGTTTTACACTGCGAAACCGGTCGAGATTATGACTCCACCGATTAGACAAAAACGGTCTTGTGATCGATCTGATTTGTGGGGTTTGTCCCAAATGTCTTGTACTTTTTGTATTATTATAATTTGTCAAATAAATATTTATACATTTTTAATACATTGTCTCATATGAGTGCCTTGAAAATCCCAAACATTTCCCTTTCCTTTTTTGATCTATGGTCAATCAACTAGGCCCCAAGCAGCCCTTGTTTGAGTTTATTGATCAGGTCTCACCAATTACAAACAACAGGGATGCTGGCACATTTTATAGATATTGTCATCAAACTTAATAGAGGCAATACTCGCAATTTTCACTAATCCTAAACAGAGAAGTGTTAATTGCCATAATTCATTCACATACATCATATAAATACTGTATATCGGCACTATATTTAGATTTTTTTTGTTTTGTTTTTACTCTGCTGATGTATCCTCTCTACAGTGTGAGGCCTCGTACACACGACCAGTTTCCTCGGCAGAATTCAGCTTCCGACCGAGTTTCTGGCTGAATTCTGCCGAGGAAACTGGTCGTGTGTACACTTTCGGCCGAGGAAGCCGACGAGGACCTCGGCGAGGAAATAGAGAACATGTTCTCTATTTCCTCGTTGTTCTATGGGAGCTCTCGTCCCGCCGAGCTCCTCGGCGGCTTCAGTGCTGAACTGGCCGAGGAACTCGATGTGTTTGGCACGTCGAGTTCCTCGGCCGTGTGTACGAGGCTTGAGTCTGTGTCTGGCCAGCCCTGATTGGTGCTGTGCCAGTCACATGTCAAAGTTTCAAATTAGATTATAAATATCAAATAAGCGTTTTACAACTCCCAATAAATCTTTATTGAACATCAGATGTGTATTTTCTGTACATTAATATGGTATAGGCAGGGTGTAATATGATTGGCAACAGCTTTCATTTTGTTCAGAAGGCATCTGTTTCCAAAGCAATTTTTTTTCTTTACATGTATTAGCAATAACATTAGATATATTTAATACTGATTATATTAAAACTAAGCGCTTTTGTGAGTTTCTTAGTGAATGTAATCACTTAGCTTACTATATCCCTTCCCCTATAGTGTTTAGCAAATGGAGGAAGAGGGAGGGATGGGAGTATCATTTACGCCCACATGTGTGACTCTATAGTCAAGTGGGCTGCACAGATTATAAAAAAAGGAAATGAAGAGCTTAGAAGGGAACTGAAATATGAGCATGCTCAGTAGAGCACACCAGCTGATCTACTGCAGCGGGGACACAGAGAAGATGGGAGGGACAGCTGAAAGCAGGATAAACCTGGTATATTTCACTCCACTCAAAACAAATGCTTTAGTGGCTTTGTGAGTATGAACACTCTGTTTTTATAGTATGTAATGAAAGTTTTCCATAGTCTGGGTTTAATGACACTTTAAGGAGAGAGTCCAGAGAGCACATCAAGAAAACTTTTTTTGGCAACTACCAGCTTTAAATAGCTGACAATCGTCTACTACTATTAAAGTGTTAAAAGTCAAATATCTCAGTATCTTAAAATTTTTGGAAACATTTGTGTAAATGACTGTATTTTCTGAATTCTGAAATCCAGGCACACAGCTAAATATACATATGGACTGTTTTGGTCATCAGATGATTAGCAGTTGCATTTAGCCAGACTTGTAATCAAAGCAACCCTGCTAGACAACACAGCCAAATTGGGGATCTTACTTTTTTGTTTTTTGCTTGGCCACCTTACTTTGGTTTCTTTTTCACCAGTGAGTGTTTTCATTTTTCATTTTATTGCGTCCAACAACCTGCCCCCAGCCTGTATTTTAAGGATGAGGGAGAATCAGTACAGTGATAAGGTCATCATTCTGCTCTTTCTTTCTGTAAGCATGTTGACCAATAGCACTGCCCAAATAACTATTGACCCTCCATCTCCAGCATCGCTGTTGGATATCATGGGGCCCGGCACAGCCTAGAGTGCATGGGTCAAAAGTATGAACATACAAAGTAAAAGTGTCCAGAGTATGTAACATACAGGTATCAGGTGTATATAATGTACAAAATTCAGGTGTAGGGAGTGTGGGTCAGGAGTGGGTAATGTACATAGTTCAGGGGTCAAGAGTGGGTAGAGCATAGAATGCAGGGGACAGGTATATAATGCACATAGTTCATGGGTCAGGAGTGGGTAATGTATAGAGTGCAGGGGTCAGGAGTGGATAATGTACAGAGTGCAAGGGTCAAGAGTGGGTAATGTACAGAGTGCAAGGGTCAAGAGTGGGTAATGCACAGAGTGCAGGGCTCAGGATTGGGTAATGTACAGAGTGCAGGGCTCAGGAGTGGGTAATTTACAGAATACAGCTGTAGGGGTGGGTAATGTACATAGTTCAGGGGTCAGGAGTGGGTAACACATAGAATGCAGGGGACAGGTGTATAATGTACATAGTTCATGGATCAGGAGTGGGTAATGTATAGAGTGCAGGGGTCAGGATCGGGTAATGTACAGAGTGCAAGGGTCATAAATGGGTAATGTACAGAGTACAGGGGTCAGGATTGGGTAATGTACAAAGTGCAGGGCTCAGGAGTGAGGAATTTACAGAATACAGGTGTAGGGGTGCTAATGTCCATAGTCCAGGGGTCAGGAGTAGGTAACACATAGAATGCAGGGGACAGGTGTGTAATGCACATAGTTTCTGGGTTAAGGAGTGGGTAATGTACAGGGTGCAAGGGTCAGGAGTGGGTCATTTACAGAGTGCAGGGGTAGGAGTGGGTAATGTACATAGTTCAAGGGTCAGGAGTGGGTAACACATAGAGTGCATGGGCCAAGAGTATGTAAAGTAACAGATGCAAGGGTTAGAAGGTGGTAATGCACAGGCAAATGCTGCAAAGGCATCATGGAGGTGTACACATGCTACAGTCTCGATACTTTGCATCGCAGTGTGGCAAAACGTATATTTCTATCGCGTTCAGCGCAACTGCGTACAATGCACAATGAGCTCTCTAGCTGCTTGTACTGTGTAGCATTTTAATTATTGAACATCTTCACAGATCACAACAAAGACTGTAGAGTCTAATTTAAGTTGGTTTCTAACAAACATCTATCTGCCTTGTGTTTGCATCATTTATAGCCTTTTATTCCTTTATTTTCATCTGTTTATGTGGAGAATACGTATTTTATTTTTCAACTGCCTTTAATGGACCAATCTAAAAGTGACAGTTAGAGGGTTGAGATAAACTATTTAAAACTCATAGGGGGCTCACAATGGCAAGCTTTTATTCATTTATGCAAAACATTTATCACAGAAGGAAAAAATAATTGGTTCTGTGACTACAGTCCCCTTTAGCTTTGGCTCTGCCCCCTCCTCTGGCACCGCCTTCTTTGTTACTCTGGTGCGTGCATAGATGTGCATGCATTCAGAGGGGTTTCCATACATGTGTAGAGGTTTGCTTCTTCCAAACCTCTCCATCTTCGCATGCATGCATACATGGGAAACCCATGTGTAAGCAGATGTACTGCAGGTCTCTACAGGGATTTGAAGCCCTGCTTTGCATGTCATTCTCACCTAGACACGAACAAAAACCCTATTAAGTTCAATACTATGCATATGTTAGAGAGGGAAGATTTGTAACGCAGGGGAAAGTACATTTATATGGTGGGGGTCTGCTTTATGAAGTGTTAGCTGGAGTTTGGCTTTGATTAGTTAGTCAAGTCCATCTAAATCAGCTAGAGTAACCCTCTCCCAGACTGACAGTGGTGCTGTCCATTGATTCTCCATAGAATAGAGCTACCCTAAGGTAGAAAGTCTTTACTGTCTGAATCGCTAGGTTCAAATAAAGGGAAAAACCCCTAAAAAAAATTAACAAATGCAGCCACCACATTTATGTATTTGTAAGATGCAATACCGTGTTTCCCTGAAAATAAGCCCGGGTCTTATATTAATTTTGGCAACAAAAGACACAGTAGGGCTTATTTTTGGGGTAGGTCTTACCATGTAATGTGCTGTCTTCTCCCCCCTCTCTCCCTGCCTGATTGGAATCCCCAGTGTGAACTTAGTTAAAATGCTTGTAAAATCCTATAATCCACTCTATTACAGTAGTATTTAATGTACAATGTGTATGTTTCTGTAATTTAATTGTGCCAAATACCTTCATTATAGCGCCACTCTGCACTTCTGTGACCCACCAGAGCTCTCTTCCCTGCAATTATATTACAGAAACACAAACATTGTACAATATGTACTACTGTAATAGAGTGGGTTATAGGATTTTACAAGCATTTTAAACTAGGGCATATTTTCGGGGTAGGGCTTATATTGCAGCCCTTCTGGAAAATGACGCTAGGTCTTATTTTCGGGGTAGGTCTTATTTTTGGGGAAACACAGTATATAAAAAATTTTGAGAGGTATAAACATGATGTAAGCTTATTGATTTATCATCATTCAGAAATACTAACTCATCCTACAGTATCTATCTGTAAATACACACATGTTATGTTTGTTTAACAGGTTGTGGCACTGGCGTTGGACTTTAAACAAGGATGGCTTTACTGGCTTGTAAAGGATGGACTCATTATAAACTTGTACAGGACAAATATACGAAAAGATGGGTAAATCCTTACAATTTCTCTTACGTCTTCTTTTACACCATTAGCCATAGCCATTGATCGGCTTTAATTACTTTAAGATTCTCTTTTGTACTGCAGTGCTGCTCAGGTAAGCCAATACCTCAGAGGGCATTATTAATCCATGAAAACTTCACACAGAAGATGCAGGCTTCTGTAACTTCTGAACAGATCTACTACTGGATCGGTGTTAGGGCAAGAGATATGTATGGTAAACTCAGTGGAAGAGACATTGGCAGTGGGAATTTCAGTTTAAGCACCATGATTTATTTGGCACTATGCAGTCCTAGACACAAAAAAAATATAAGTATGTCTAATTGTGCAAGAAAAAACTGATGAGCACAACGTTTTCGGCGTTATGCATACACAATAGAGGGCCTGCCTAAAAAGCCCTTAAATTATATATATTATAAGCAATACTTTATATGGTGAGGCATTATCTCTAAACTCAAATCAGTCTATGCAGTAGTATCTACTTCAGGCCTTTTAACTCACTTTTATTTATCCAAAAAAGGTTAACAAAGATCTTCTGCATAAAACAAAATTTAACCTACAGCCATCAGGCCAACTTCATGGCAAGTCTGTTGAGTGATTAAAATTGTAATATTTTATTTGTATACCTACCACTATACATAGGTACTCTCTCCGATCAAGATCCAGGGAGCAAAATAAACAAGATTCAGCATCTTGTCAATACTACCTACTACCTCTGAAACCTATTTAATGAGAAAGCAACCAGAAGCTAGGAGCAGATATCTCTCACCCCAGGGTGGCAAAATTAGGCCCATTTATTTAAAATAAAAATAAAAGTTTTCCCTAATGTTTAATAATAGACTATCAAGTGTGTTTAGTAGGTTGAAACTTTCCATAGCTGGGTATATATGTGAATTATATGTGTAGTTTGCACATTTATCATCGATTTATTTTGCACATATTCTATTCCAATGTTTTTTATTGCGTTTCAAATAATATAACCAACACTGTATCCTGGCCTAGGCCAACAACGCCCAGGCCTAGGGCAGCACTCTGCAGGGGGGCAGCACGGAAAGAGTCCCCGCTGGCTTGTGCTACACTGTTAGTGTAACACAAGCTGCTTCTAATTTTGACTGTCTACCTGGACCACAAATCTTCCTCACTGTGCTATATGTTTTATGTTTTCTGCTGCACCATTGGCATGGTTATATCTTCTTAGTCCTCTCCATAAAATTATCAGAAATTTGTGCTTAACCACTTAAGCCCCGGACCAATATGCAGCCTAAAGACCCAAGGGGTTTTTACAGTTCGGGACTGCGTCGCTTTAACAGACAATTGCGCGGTCGTGCGACGTGGCTCCCAAACAAAATTGGCGTCCTTTTTTCCCCACAAATAGAGCTTTCTTTTGGTGGTATTTGATCACATCTGCGGTTTTTAGTTTTTGCGCTATAAACAAAAATAGAGCAACAATTTTGAAAAAAAAGCAATATTTTTTACTTTTTGCTGTAATAAATATCCCCCAAAAACATATATAAAAACATTTTTTTTCCTCAGTTTAGGCCGATACGTATTCTTCTACCTATTTTTAGTAAAAAAAATCGCAATAAGCGTTTATCGATTGGTTTGCGCAAAATTTATAGTGTTTACAAAATAGGGGATAGTTTTATTGCATTTTTATTTTTTTTTATTTTTTTACTACTAATGGCGGCGATCAGCAATTTTTTTCGTGACTGCGACATTATGGCGGACACTTCGGACAATTTTGACACATTTTTGGGACCATTGTCATTTTCACAGCAAAAAATGCATTTAAATTGCATTCTTTATTGTGAAAATGACAGTTGCAGTTTGGGAGTTAACCACAGGCGGCGCTGTAGGAGTTAGGGATCACTGTGTATGTGTTTACAACTGTTTGGGGGTGTGGCTGTAGGAATGACGTCATCGATCGTGTCTTCCCTATAAAGGGAATGACGCGATCGATGCGCCGCCATAGTGAAGGACGGGGAAGCCGTGTTTACACACGGCTCTCCTCGTTCTTCAGCTCCGGGGAGCGATCGCGACGGAGCGGCTATAAACAAATAGCCGCGCCGTGGTCCCGGATCGCTCCCCGAGCGGACCCGACCTCCGCATGTAGCGGGGGGGGTCCCGATCGGACCCCCCACCCGCTAATAGGGGAGGACGTACCCATACGCCCATGTGCCTGTACGTGCCATATTGTGGACGTATATGTACATGGGCTGGTCCTTAAGTGGTTAAAGTAGAACTATAGGCGAGGCTTTGGATAGAGTAAGGGAGGGTTATAGCCCCTGACAGTTTATTGTTTTACCATCCTTAACCCATTGCAGAGATTTCCCTTCACTTCCTGTCCCATAGCCAAACCGGAAGTGAGAGGAAATGTATGCAAATTAAGGGAGTCCAATGCCCCCCCCCCCAGGCCCTAAGAACTAATGTCGCCACTCGAAAATTTCAGGGCAGGTCTTAAACAGAAAGGGGCGTGGCCTTGACAGGAAGGGGTGGGTCATATTTAAATTAGGGGGCGCACGAGTTTAGTCAGGCCTAGGGCAGCACAAAACCTAAATACACCACTGAATATAACATACAGTATGCCCACGCAGGGGCTAAGGCATGGACACTGTAATCCACAGGCAACAGTTTATGGTAAGCATGGCAATTTTTTGTGTCTAAGAACAGATAAAAATACCACTTTTGCCACTTTTTCCCCGGCAACTACCCTGAAAGTTGAAAACACTAATAGGGACTGACCAGTTTGGGATAGGTTACTGCATATCCAGGAAAACTTAACTAGAAACAACTAAGAGGAGAAAGAGAGGAAGGGAAAGAGAAAGAGAAAGTGTGGGCACATCCCCCACAGACTCGGATCAAGCAAATCATAATGCCAAGCTAGAGGAGTACAAGGTTGGGAGTGCATACAGTAACTAATGCATGTTTACCAGTTTTTGCGGAATTTGGGTTGCTTATCATTGAGGACAATAGACAGTTTCTCATTTGCATTGAGGCAGGAGTATAGTAGGGAAATAGGCTTGGGGGTACCTGGGGAGGAAAGACAGGTGTGCTCAGAGGGAGTTGTGGTCTATGGAAAGGTGTCCAATTTCCACAAGGACGTTATTCTATGGTACTGCAGGTATTGGAAAAATTCAAAATTAGGTGGCTGTTGGTATTTCTTTACATATGCAATTTTAAAATGATTGTAACAGATTATATTTTAAATAACAAACATGGTATAGCGACCTGCGATGTGTAATGGAATTGCACAGAGCAGCCCTGAACATCTTTTTCTCTGATCCCCTGTGGTTGCTCCTTGTATCTCCTCTTCTTGGTGTGCCACCATAGGAAGTTACTTTCTATTGTGGTACACCTGTGGGTGCAATTCCAAGCCAAACTGCTTGCGCCCATAGACACAGACAGCATGGCTTGGCCCTGTCCCTGCCAGTCAGTCAAACCAATGGCTCCCGTTGCCTAAGCAAAGCCATTGAAACTGGGAAATGAGAGGAGAGAGCCACTGCAGACGGGCACAATGCTGGATAGAGTGAGGACTCAGGTAAGTATAAGGGGGGCAATACTGAAAGCTAAACATTATTTACCTTAATGCAGGAAATGCATTAAGGTAAAATGTTTAGGCTTTAGAACCATTTTAATTTCAGTGTTTTTGATTTCCCATTTAATTTAATGCAAAAAATGTGTGTAGGCAGATGCAGACTATTTTCTCGACGACAGGGGGCGCTTACCGCAGTGGCACTGTTGTTGGAGAGGAAGCCAAGAGGAACTAGGCTCCTCTATGGTTTTGTGGATCACTGGAGAAGCAATCCAATTGAATTCTGCCACTTGTCTGACTCAAGCAGCCATCATGGGTCAACCAGAACCTTTTAAAGTCCCTGGCTCCCGGGGTTGTTGCATTTTTTGTGAGTGACAGAGTAGGGACAGGTACTCCATCTGTTAGGGTCAGTACTAAGGTTAGGGAAAGGTTCCTGACAAGGAGGGTAAGTGTAGGGTTGCATCTCTTCTGGACACCTTCCCGGTCGGGCAATAGATGGCCCGGCCACATTTTGTACCCCGTCATTATGGCTGAAACCTGCTCCTGTCACTAAACTAAAACTGTGAGTGTACCCAGCTGTGTAGCTTTCTCACTGGGTTTGTTGTGAGCTATTGCTGCTTTGCTTCACTACAAGTTCTTATTGCACCAACATGTTGTCTCTGCACCATGCTGCCTCTCACTTGTTTCTAAAACAAATTATAAGATACATATTTTCTGTACATGTATTAAGTTATGACTTTCATATCATTATCTATTTTAGATCTAATGAAGTAAAAATCACAGAATTTGCATCATGGAGTTTATCTCAAATTTCCCAGCATGCCCTCATTTTCTATAGTGACCGAATATTTTGGATAAATGGGCAGAAATACATCACAGTCCAAGAACTTAATCAAAGTACATGTACACCATTTTCCCAGCCTGGGGAGTTTACAGGCTTTACACTCGCTGGAAACAACCTTCAGAAGTTTCCAGGTAATCAAAGCATGTTAATCTTCTCATACTCTATAAGCTCCTGTGTTTTCTATGGCCCCGTACACACGACCGAGGAACTCGACGTGCCAAACACATCGAGTTCCTCGTCGAGTTCAGTGTGGAAGCCGCCGAGGAACTCGGCGGGCCGACTTTTGCCATTGAACAACGAGGAAATAGAGAACATGTTCTCTATTTCATTGGGAAAGGTGTCTCTATATGGAAACACTAACAGCGCTTAGGTAAAAGAAAAAAATCTAAAATTACCCCTCTGCTTATGGTGATAGATATTCACCCTTGGTGAGAGCAATTGTCACTCCAAATCAATCATATACCATGAGTGAAAAAGAAGAGCACAAAACCTCACTGAAATGATAATGGTTGAAATTGCAAAAGAAACGATGATACAAAGTCCATTTACCAAAAAAAACGCATTAGCATAAAAAAGTCTCTAAAATCATGGTAATTCCTGTGCGTTGTTATACTCCTGAAGGTTTTGCCATTGAACAACGAGGAAATAGAGAACATGTTCTCTATTTCCTCGCCGAGGTCGTCGTCGGCTTCCTCGGCCGAAAGTGTACACACGGCCGGGTTTCTCGGCAGAATTCAGCTCTGAACCGAGTTTCTGGCTGAATTCTGCCGAGAAACTCGTTCGTGTGTACGGGGCCTTACTCTGTTTTGTCGGAAATTCTGAACGTCAAGAACGTGGTGACATACAACACGTATGACAGCACTAGAAAAGGGAAGTGCAATACCAGTCGTTTTAGTAGAAGTTTGGTGAGAGACGATTTGCGCTTTTCAGCCTTGTGCTTTCAGTCCGTTACAGCGTGATGAATGTGCTATCTCAATTACGAATGCTAGTTTTACCAGACCAATCGCTTCCATCTCGTACTTGATTCAGAGCATGCGTAGAATTTTGTGCGTTGGAATTGTCTACACATGCTCGGAATTTACGAGAATGCATTTTGTTGTCGGACAATTTAAGAACCAGCTCTCAAATTTTTGTTGTTGGAAATTCCAACAGACAATGTCCCCTGGGGCCTACACACGGTCGGAATTTCCAACCAAAATCTCCCATCGAACATTTGTTGTCGGAAATTCCGAGCGTGTGCGCGGCATTAGGATTCTGGTGAATTCCAGTCTTTTATTGCAACGGAAGTGGTTTTGTCAGTGAACAAAATCCAGAGGTGGAAGGATAACTGTACTGATACGCTAATAAGATACGTGTAAGCCTTTATATTTGAGGAACCTTGGGTTTCATTGGAACAGTAAATGGTAAGTATATGTGATTGTTACCTGCAGGAATGCTTTCAGTACAGTTTGGAAAGTAAAGCCTGGTACACACAATGAAATTATCGGATGAATAATCATCTGATTTTTCTGCATGCTAGTCTCATATCCAAAATAAAGAGGTTACTCAACTTACAAAAATTCTCATAAGACCTAATTCAACTTCGGAACTGATTTAATGTGTTGAATTGTTTTGTAATGTATTCTTTCGTTTCCAAGCATGTGTAGTCTTGCTCTTACAATTGTTTTTCAGTTGAAAACTGTACTAATTAAAGAAAATTGGACTTTACTTATGATAAAAATGTAGCCTGCACCTTTAGGTCTTGTAATCCGAAACCCACTATACCAACAATAAGATAATTGGCTGAACGTTCGTCGTACAACATTTTTGTTCTGATCGTCTTATCGTGTGTATGGGCCTTAAAGCGGAGCTCCACCCAAAAGGGGTTCCATTTTAACCCCCCCCTTCCCCTCCTATGCTACATTTGGCATGTACTTTTTTGGGTCGTGAGCGAGTACCTAGTTTTGACTAGGTGGTGCGAGCGGAAGTTCTCCTCTCCCCCTCCCTCCAATCATCTGTGACACATCACATGCGCAGTGTGCGCCAGCGAGAAGCGAGGGAGAGAACCGAGGGTTCCAGAAGCCATATCGCTGGATCCAGGGACAGGTGAGTATTAAAAGTTAATAAACACAAAAACGACTGGAGCTCCTCTTTAGGAAGGACATGACATGTACAAACTGAGATAAGGGTGTTCTGGTCTTCTTTAAGCTGACCATTAACGGGTTAGAAAGTTTGGCCAGTTCAGCAGGGACCAGCCGAGATTCGAAAAACCAAAGGGAAGTCTGATTGTACCCAACTTGATCCATCAATCGACTTAAATTAACCAGCATATCGGATTTTTACATGTGATTATTGCCAGCGACAATATATTTTAATAAAAGAATAAAAAATAAAATAAAAAATTAAGGCACCCTGTCTCCCCATGTTCGCACGCAGAGGTGAACACATACATAGAATGTGCACGCATTTATAAACGATGTGACGTATCACCTCGAACGTTAAAGCAAGAGCTATATTTCTAGCTCTAGACCCCCTGTCTGTTCCATCTGTCTGGTGGATTAGATATGATCGGACAAAAATGGACAGGCGGTCCATTTTCAACAGATTTTCCTATAGAGAACAGCGGAACTAGGTTCGCCTTTGCTCTGTACAGTGAGTGGAGACAGACCTGTCATCCGGCTGCTAAGCTGGGATCAGTGGAGAGATCCCCCGCTGGCTAAGTGGAGTCCCAGGCAGAGGCGCCCATGTAAAAGGGGCCTAACATGTAAACTAAAAGTGTCAGATGAGGCCTGGTCTTCAAGTGGTTAAAGTGATTGTAAACCCTTACATATACCCAGTGAAGTGATTGGCCTCAGGTGAATCACAGAGCTTAAAAGTCAGCAGCTACAAAAAGTGTAGCTGCTGGCTTTTAATAAACATACTCACCTGCTCCACGGTCCAGCGACGCGCCGTTGTCGGTGTCTTGTCAAGAGAGTGTGTCTTGTTTTTAAATACCCTAGAACTTTCGATGTGTTTAGTTTTGGTGTTACCAGTGAAATGGTTGTTAGTTCATAATGAAAATACACTTGACATTACAAGTAGTACACTAGGAAAAAATAAGAGACAGCTAAAATAAACACAAGCGAGACATCAAAAATGGAATTTAAACAGATTTCTTTCAGGATTTGGCTCAAAATAATTAATTACAGATTGGCTTGCAAAGGAATGGCCCCCCTACCCGTGAAATATTCCACGTACTTATCTCGGACTGCACGGGCACTTTGGGGGGGCAAGCCAGTACGGGCATGTTCTAGGCCCGGCAAGGCAATTACACCTGAGGTAAGTCCGGCCTCGGGCCCAACTGTGGCCATATAGGTAGGAGACTGTCTCCTTAAGAAATTGTGTAATATGCAGCAACAAAAAATAATATAATTCCATTTATACTCCGCCATATGCATTGAGGTTAAAAACAGGCGGAAAAGGCTGGCCATTATCCCGAAGGCGTTCTCCACAACTTTTCGGACTCTGGCCAGCCATTAGTTGAACACCCTCTTTTCTAGGGTGAGGGTCCTCTGGGGGAATGGCCTCATTAGATGCTTTCCCAGTCCAAAGGCTTCATCAGCCAGAAACACGAAGGGGAGTCCTTCCACATTCTCTGCATCTGGTGGCAATGCAAGGTCATCACTCTGGAGACGAAGAGCAAACTCCGTCTGCCTGAAGGCTCCCCCATCCGACATCCGGCCATTCTTCCCCACATCTACATAGAGGAATTCATACTGTGCTGACACCACCGCCATCAGCACAATGCTACTAAATCCCTTGTAATTGTAGAATTGGGAACCAGAACGGGGTGGTGGCACGATGCGGACCTGCTTTCTGTCAATGGCTCCACCGCAGTTGGGGAAGTCCCACAGCGTAGCAAACTCCGATGCCACAGTCTGCCATTCCTGTGGCGTGGACGGAAGCTGTGGAATCAAGCCAAAAAAATTTTGCACATAACATTGCAAGCAGGTTATACAAAAACTTTGTTGGCCAACATCATTCTAACATTTATTTTAAGGAGCATTTAACCCCAAAAATATAAGGCCCAATTATCACATTCCTCACCCCCTCTGATGGGCCATTGTAACAATTTTAGGGGTGAAAAGGTGAAGCTATACTTTAAAACACATTTTAGGGAAGGGGCCTAGATGAGCTTGGGACCTCAAAAATAAATAAATAAAAAAAAAGGTAAAGCTATACTTTAAAACACATTTTAGGGGGGGGGGGGCTAGATGAGTTTGGGACCTTAAAAAAAAAAAAAAGGTAAAGCTATACTGTGAAACACATTTTAGGGGGTGGGGGCTGGGGAAGCATTACAATGGATCTTACAAAATACATTGGGAAGTGACTAGGCTAGGTGTGTTTGGGCCCAGGATAGCATGCTGGGGAGGTGAGTGAAGAGAAATATGCATGTAGGGCAAAAAAGGGGCATTAAAAGCTTACAGCATGCATGGGGACAAAAGGGACATTCATAGCATATGGTAATTAGGGAAGGAGGAAATAAATACAATACATTCGCATACATTAAATACATTAAATGTGATATTAAATGAGAAAACTTACCCTCATATAGTCGTCCTGCAGAACCTGTATTATAGCAGAACAGGTATCCGGAATTATGATGCCCAGAGCCTGGGGGGAGATGTCCGTTGTGAACTTCAAGTCCCGCAGGCTTCTCCCAGTTGCCAGATAGCGTAACGTGGCAACTAGCCACTGCTCAGCGCTGATGGCTTCCCGCATAACGGTGTCCTGCCTGGTGATATATGGCAACACCAAAGCCAAGAGGTGCTGTAAAACGAGGTCAGACATCCTAAGGAAATTCCTGAAATCATCATCATTATTCTCCTGGATCTCTCGCAGCAGAGGCATATGAGAAAATTGTGTTGCGCTGATAATCAAGTAAAAAATTGCATACATATATATATACACACCATATACATAAATAAGAACCCCCTACACCTCAAATCAGGGAGGTATATGTGCAAAAGATAAACAAAAACCACTCAAAAACTATAATGTGAAAAAATTCAAATAGAACCAGCAAAAATAGTTCATGGAAAAAACACAGTTCAGTACATAGGCTAATAGGAGACAGGTGTGAGATCCACAGTCCTTTGGTGTGCAGCTGTCATTATAGCAAAAAATAAAATAAAAAAAAATAAAACCTTTTCCTTCTGGACTCCCCGATTAACACAGGATATCAGCCGCTCATAAGGAGAAAAGAAAGATATATGGTGCAAATAACGTAATAAAATGGGAAATGAACCCTGCAATACAATGATTGCACTCACGGAACCTCGATGGTAAAAAGGCTCAACTGCAATCAGTCATTGAACGCCGCTCAGTGCTACGATCTCCTCAGAAGGACGGATTCGACCGTCGATCGCGTCACTCGGCTTCTCCCCCACGCGTATCGTCAATAGCCACTTGACTTATTCATGGGTTGCCATGTGACCATGTCAGCAGTCTATTTATACAAGCTGACAATGGAGGCAAGAGCAGAGGGGTGGATCCTTCACATCATTGCCGGCTGACTGGTGCGCTTTAGCCACAACATTTTAATGTGATCTTTACAAGCAAATAAAATACATATATACGAGACCATTTGGAACAAATTAAATGTTAAAATACATTATAAAATTCATTTATGCAACCTTCATTATGAACAACTAATAGCCTATACACGTCACTGCCTCCAGTGGTGAGAAGAATAAATACACCTAATATTACTCAACCACTTTCAAAAATAAATAAAAGAAGGCATAGATAATCACCCCCCCTAGTGGGTGATAGTAATATTACAAGAATTACTATAGACATGACATACAATGGAAGGGGATAAAAATCCCGCATACTGGTGAATCTTCACCAAAAAAAACACATGATCAGCTGATCAATAGGTTATAATAATAAACCCAGTCCATAAGATTATTAAAAAATATTAATAACAATATATAATGATAAAAATATATTGATAAAAATATATATATATATATTGATAAAAAATATATATATATGGATAAAAAATATAAAAATGTATATAAAATGCCCCTAATTAGAAATCTGCGATGAAGCAATTGAGGTCAAACTCGATGTTAAGGCCATTAGGTGCCAGGGTAGCCATCTCGTGAATCCACCGAGATTCACATTTACTCAGCTCCCTGACTTTGTGACTCCCCCTCCAGTGGGGTATATACTTGTCTATGGCCCAAAATTTTAAACCTCTTGGATCATTATTATGGCATTGTTTGAAATGTCGTGAGACATTATGTTCATCACAACCTTTTTCAATGTTTTGTACGTGCTCCCTAATCCTTTTCCACATGGGTCTCTTAGTGCGTCCCACATACTGCAAAGAGCACGGGCACTGGAGCACATACACCACCCCCTCAGTCCTGCACGTTATTAGCTCTTTTATTTTATAGTCTTTTTTGGTCACATTAGATGAAAAACTGGAACATTTTTGGCCATTTTGATTTGTCTTCCTACATGCAAAACAGCGTTTGCAAGGGAAAAAACCTTTTCCTTGCCAAAAAGTCAGAACCTCCTTTTTATTTGGGGGGTCTGGGACACTTTTTGCAACTAGATCCCTTAAAGTGGGAGCTCTTCGATACACAACTTTAGGTGCGACAGGCAATACATCCTGGAGCTGCCTATCAGCTTTTAAAATCGGCCAATGTTTCCTGAATATTGATTCTAGTTGCCTGTGTTGTACATTAAAATTTAGGATGATAGGTATTTCTTGTTCCACTTTTGCAAACTTTTTTTTATCTGAAATCAGGTTCTCTCTTGATACATTCTTAACTTCCTCAATCTTTAGTTGAATAAAATCTTCACTGTAGCCCTTTTGTGTAAACTTAGAGCCTACAAATTTGGCCTGATCCATAAATGTATTATCATCCGTACAGTTCCTTCTGATCCGCGTCAATTGCCCTTTTGGTACGTTGATCAGCCACGGGTCATAATGACAACTGTCTGTTGGGATGTAACTATTACGGTCTACTGGCTTGAAGAACGTTTTGGTACTTATTTTTTGATTTTCCAAGGAGATTTCTAAATCCAAAAACTGGATAATCTTATCGCTTATAGTATAAGTGAGTTTTATATTTTTTCCATTCTTATTCAACTTTTCAAAAAATTGTTTCAGTGAGGTGTCATCCCCTTTCCATAACACAATGCAGTCATCTATAAATCTTTTGTAAACTATTAAAGAGTCCGGTGAATCATTATATATGGCAGTCTCCTCCCATTCTGCCATATAGATATTGGCAACACTTGGTGCATATTTGGCACCCATAGCTACTCCGTTAAGCTGTCTGAAATATTCCGATTTGTGCCAAAAGTAGTTGTGTTGCAAACCGTAGGCCAGACTCCTCAAAATAAAGCGTTTTTGCTTGGACACTAAGTCGCTGAATTTATCCAAGGCCCATTTGGACGCATCAATAGCCTCCTTATGGTTGATCACCGTATAAAGTGAGGCCACATCTGCTGTGGCAAGCAGATAGGTATCACCCGTCTCCATTTTAATAGTTTCCAAGATTTGTATAAGATGTTTTGTATCCCTTAGATACGCTCGAGTCTTGGGCACCAATGGTTGCATGAAACGATCCACATATTCACCCAACCTAGAGTTTATGGATTGAATGCCATTTATAATTGGTCGCCCGGGAGGTTTTTTAGCATCTTTGTGTATCTTGGGAATTGTATATATGATAGGTACCCTGCATGTGTCTGGCACCAAATACTTATACTCTCTCTTATTCAGGACCCCTTTTTGTCTCCCTCTGTACACCAGATAAGCCAATTCTTCTTTATATTCTCGTGTGGGGTTCCCTTTAAGTTTAATATACGTATTAGTGTCCTTTAGTTGATTATCCAGTTCCTCATAGTAGTACTCCCTTGAAAGGACCACAATTGCTCCGCCTTTATCTGCGGGCCTTATAATGATTCCTTTGTTCTTCTCCAGCTCCTTGATCCCCCTATGTATAATCATAGGGTCAGGTATGCGTTTAACCTTTAGGCTATCCAAATCTTTCAGGACCATTTTACTGAATACCTCAATATGGTGATTATTAGGCACCTGAGGGTTAAAGAGGGATTTGTTTCTAAGAGTGCTATATTGAACTCTACCTTCATCCATGTTTCTATCAGCCTGATTCCTAACAGGCTGATTAAGCATATATTTCTTAATGTTCAGCTTACGCACAAATTTTCGAACATCAACATATGCATCAAATTTATTTAAATTCTGTTTCGGGGCAAATTTCAAACCCTTATCTAATGTCATCAATTCTGCAGGGGTAAGGTCAATTCCACTTAGGTTATAGATACCCTCGCCTACTGTACTTTCCGTCTTTTTGACCTTGTGTCCCCCTCTGCACCCCCTGGTTCGTTGGGGCTTCGGGCGTGATATAACTGTTCGTACCGAGGTGGGGTCTTGTCGCTCCGGCGATATTCTAAAAAAGAGGAACGTGAGTCTTCTTCGTTCCTATAGGTGCTAAGTGGTTCATATCTGTTTTGCGTATGCACCGGGCTCCTTCTGTTATCATAATAATAATTATTATGGGGAGGTGCACCAGTTTGCTGGGGGTGCTGAGAAGGTCCTCCTTGTTGTTGGTAATAATTTACTGGTGGTTTATAATAATCTCTTGGGTCTCTATACTCCTGAATATGTTGTCTAGATTCCTGATGGTAATTTTGTTCATAACCCTGTTGGTTCTGGGGTTGTCCATGATTTTTATTTTTATTTTTCCAGTTTGTCTTCCTTGGAGATTTTGATTTCGGTTTTTGATTACCTTTATTCTTCCACCAAGGATAGAGAGGTACGGATAAGGTCTCCCACCAGAGGCCCTGACCCTAGGCCTGGTGAATCTTCTAGACCATCAGAAGCCAATCATATTAGGCCCCCTAGAGACCACTCTGATGATAGACATCCTAGGAATGATCACAATGGACCTAGGACACCAAAGCCTTGGTGGAAGAATAAAGGTAATCAAAAACCGAAATCAAAATCTCCAAGGAAGACAAACTGGAAAAATAAAAATAAAAATCATGGACAACCCCAGAACCAACAGGGTTATGAACAAAATTACCATCAGGAATCTAGACAACATATTCAGGAGTATAGAGACCCAAGAGATTATTATAAACCACCAGTAAATTATTACCAACAACAAGGAGGACCTTCTCAGCACCCCCAGCAAACTGGTGCACCTCCCCATAATAATTATTATTATGATAACAGAAGGAGCCCGGTGCATACGCAAAACAGATATGAACCACTTAGCACCTATAGGAACGAAGAAGACTCACGTTCCTCTTTTTTAGAATATCGCCGGAGCGACAAGACCCCACCTCGGTACGAACAGTTAGATCTCGCCCGAAGCCCCAACGAACCAGGGGGTGCAGAGGGGGACACAAGGTCAAAAAGACGGAAAGTACAGTAGGCGAGGGTATCTATAACCTAAGTGGAATTGACCTTACCCCTGCAGAATTGATGACATTAGATAAGGGTTTGAAATTTGCCCCGAAACGGAATTTAAATAAATTTGATGCATATGTTGATGTTCGAAAATTTGTGCGTAAGCTGAACATTAAGAAATATATGCTTAATCAGCCTGTTAGGAATCAGGCTGATAGAAACATGGATGAAGGTAGAGTTCAATATAGCACTCTTAGAAACAAATCCCTCTTTAACCCTCAGGTGCCTAATAATCACCATATTGAGGTATTCAGTAAAATGGTCCTGAAAGATTTGGATAGCCTAAAGGTTAAACGCATACCTGACCCTATGATTATACATAGGGGGATCAAGGAGCTGGAGAAGAACAAAGGAATCATTATAAGGCCCGCAGATAAAGGCGGAGCAATTGTGGTCCTTTCAAGGGAGTACTACTATGAGGAACTGGATAATCAACTAAAGGACACTAATACGTATATTAAACTTAAAGGGAACCCCACACGAGAATATAAAGAAGAATTGGCTTATCTGGTGTACAGAGGGAGACAAAAAGGGGTCCTGAATAAGAGAGAGTATAAGTATTTGGTGCCAGACACATGCAGGGTACCTATCATATATACAATTCCCAAGATACACAAAGATGCTAAAAAACCTCCCAGGCGACCAATTATAAATGGCATTCAATCCATAAACTCTAGGTTGGGTGAATATGTGGATCGTTTCATGCAACCATTGGTGCCCAAGACTCGAGCGTATCTAAGGGATACAAAACATCTTATACAAATCTTGGAAACTATTAAAATGGAGACGGGTGATACCTATCTGCTTGCCACAGCAGATGTGGCCTCACTTTATACGGTGATCAACCATAAGGAGGCTATTGATGCGTCCAAATGGGCCTTGGATAAATTCAGCGACTTAGTGTCCAAGCAAAAACGCTTTATTTTGAGGAGTCTGGCCTACGGTTTGCAACACAACTACTTTTGGCACAAATCGGAATATTTCAGACAGCTTAACGGAGTAGCTATGGGTGCCAAATATGCACCAAGTGTTGCCAATATCTATATGGCAGAATGGGAGGAGACTGCCATATATAATGATTCACCGGACTCTTTAATAGTTTACAAAAGATTTATAGATGACTGCATTGTGTTATGGAAAGGGGATGACACCTCACTGAAACAATTTTTTGAAAAGTTGAATAAGAATGGAAAAAATATAAAACTCACTTATACTATAAGCGATAAGATTATCCAGTTTTTGGATTTAGAAATCTCCTTGGAAAATCAGAAAATAAGTACCAAAACGTTCTTCAAGCCAGTAGACCGTAATAGTTACATCCCAACAGACAGTTGTCATTATGACCCGTGGCTGATCAACGTACCAAAAGGGCAATTGACGCGGATCAGAAGGAACTGTACGGATGATAATACATTTATGGATCAGGCCAAATTTGTAGGCTCTAAGTTTACACAAAAGGGCTACAGTGAAGATTTTATTCAACTAAAGATTGAGGAAGTTAAGAATGTATCAAGAGAGAACCTGATTTCAGATAAAAAAAAGTTTGCAAAAGTGGAACAAGAAATACCTATCATCCTAAATTTTAATGTACAACACAGGCAACTAGAATCAATATTCAGGAAACATTGGCCGATTTTAAAAGCTGATAGGCAGCTCCAGGATGTATTGCCTGTCGCACCTAAAGTTGTGTATCGAAGAGCTCCCACTTTAAGGGATCTAGTTGCAAAAAGTGTCCCAGACCCCCCAAATAAAAAGGAGGTTCTGACTTTTTGGCAAGGAAAAGGTTTTTTCCCTTGCAAACGCTGTTTTGCATGTAGGAAGACAAATCAAAATGGCCAAAAATGTTCCAGTTTTTCATCTAATGTGACCAAAAAAGACTATAAAATAAAAGAGCTAATAACGTGCAGGACTGAGGGGGTGGTGTATGTGCTCCAGTGCCCGTGCTCTTTGCAGTATGTGGGACGCACTAAGAGACCCATGTGGAAAAGGATTAGGGAGCACGTACAAAACATTGAAAAAGGTTGTGATGAACATAATGTCTCACGACATTTCAAACAATGCCATAATAATGATCCAAGAGGTTTAAAATTTTGGGCCATAGACAAGTATATACCCCACTGGAGGGGGAGTCACAAAGTCAGGGAGCTGAGTAAATGTGAATCTCGGTGGATTCACGAGATGGCTACCCTGGCACCTAATGGCCTTAACATCGAGTTTGACCTCAATTGCTTCATCGCAGATTTCTAATTAGGGGCATTTTATATACATTTTTATATTTTTTATCCATATATATATATTTTTTATCAATATATATATATATATTTTTATCAATATATTTTTATCATTATATATTGTTATTAATATTTTTTAATAATCTTATGGACTGGGTTTATTATTATAACCTATTGATCAGCTGATCATGTGTTTTTTTTGGTGAAGATTCACCAGTATGCGGGATTTTTATCCCCTTCCATTGTATGTCATGTCTATAGTAATTCTTGTAATATTACTATCACCCACTAGGGGGGGTGATTATCTATGCCTTCTTTTATTTATTTTTGAAAGTGGTTGAGTAATATTAGGTGTATTTATTCTTCTCACCACTGGAGGCAGTGACGTGTATAGGCTATTAGTTGTTCATAATGAAGGTTGCATAAATGAATTTTATAATGTATTTTAACATTTAATTTGTTCCAAATGGTCTCGTATATATGTATTTTATTTGCTTGTAAAGATCACATTAAAATGTTGTGGCTAAAGCGCACCAGTCAGCCGGCAATGATGTGAAGGATCCACCCCTCTGCTCTTGCCTCCATTGTCAGCTTGTATAAATAGACTGCTGACATGGTCACATGGCAACCCATGAATAAGTCAAGTGGCTATTGACGATACGCGTGGGGGAGAAGCCGAGTGACGCGATCGACGGTCGAATCCGTCCTTCTGAGGAGATCGTAGCACTGAGCGGCGTTCAATGACTGATTGCAGTTGAGCCTTTTTACCATCGAGGTTCCGTGAGTGCAATCATTGTATTGCAGGGTTCATTTCCCATTTTATTACGTTATTTGCACCATATATCTTTCTTTTCTCCTTATGAGCGGCTGATATCCTGTGTTAATCGGGGAGTCCAGAAGGAAAAGGTTTTATTTTTTTTTATTTTATTTTTTGCTATAATGACAGCTGCACACCAAAGGACTGTGGATCTCACACCTGTCTCCTATTAGCCTATGTACTGAACTGTGTTTTTTCCATGAACTATTTTTGCTGGTTCTATTTGAATTTTTTCACATTATAGTTTTTGAGTGGTTTTTGTTTATCTTTTGCACATATACCTCCCTGATTTGAGGTGTAGGGGGTTCTTATTTATGTATATGGTGTGTATATATATATGTATGCAATTTTTTACTTGATTATCAGCGCAACACAATATTTTCTTATTTATTCACTTTGGTTTTGTGCACCTCACGTGTCTGCAGCTTATCTTTAGTATTTTATATGGTTTTAGTAATAGCGCTGTAGTACCTTTTTTACATATGAGAAAATTGGTTCCTACGGAGCAACCAATTCTTGGTCCATGAACGCCTCCTCACCCTGTTCATGGCCTCGTCTAGGTCTAAAACAATAAGACCAACACACACCGACTGCATAACACAAACTCAACGACGAGCAGGTGCCTGCAACATGGCTAGAAACGAACCTCTAATCAGAACGAACAAACTAAACAGAACGCACTGAAGAACAGCAAGTCCTATGAAGAACGACCTGAAAACCAGAAATGTGCAGACAGAAACGCACTGTAAAACAAATACGACCTGACCACACGCCCTGAAAGACAAGATACAAACCCACAAGCACAAACTGAACCGCAGAAAATGATCTGAAAGCACGAAGACTAAAAAGTGCGAATCGTCACTCACCAAACTTTTACTAACTCACGGCAACATGAGATTAGCAAAAGCAGCCCCAAGGGTGGCGCCAATGGAATGGAACTTCCCCTTTATAGTGCCGTAGTACATGTTGAGCGTCATCGAGTTTGAGAACGACGAAATTTTGTCTTGACAGTGTGTATGCAAAGAAAGCTCAAGATTCTCGACAAGCCTAACAAGAAACTCGTTGAGGAAAACGATGTTTCATTTACGACGAGTTCCTCGGTCGTGTGTACGAAGCCAGAGGTTAAATCCTTTACCGCTCTTTACAAACATTATTATTGAAGTTTTATTGGCCATTATGAATAGTTACAGTATATAGTGCCCCAGTTGATTATTAAAAGCCACACGTGTGTGTGAGTATTGTTGTAGTAATTGCTTTTCTATTTATGTTTCTATTACAGAGAATTTCTCACATACACCTGAAGTGATCCCTGACCTCATCCCCACTTCTTCTTTTGAAATTAGAGGAAATTATTCACATTTTGTCATTTCTTGGAAGGGGCCATCAAATTTGGAATATGGACTATTGTTCTTTTGTGTGGAATCCACAGTGCTACACCAAATGGTATTCAATTATCAGATTAAACTTCCATTTCCGCCGCCACCCCACCAATGCTGAAGAATTACCAATGCTCCAAGTGAATACAGTGGTAGCTTTAACTCCAATGAAATGTACAGACTGCAAAAACTTTTGTGGGATAAGCAAATGTTTACTTATTAGCTTGTATGTATACAGCATATTGTGCCGATCGCCCACATATGTTTTTGCACCTGTAATGTGGAAGTATTTATGCCTTGTAAACATTAACATACTAGATGCTTTATCTGTGTTTTTATGCCAAGTTCATTTTACAATTGTCTGTAGATATAGAAACTCTCACCAGATTCACTGTCATTGAGTCACGTCACAACTGAGTATAAAAGAGAAGAGAGGTGCCTCTAATGCCGCGTACACATTCCGATGGACTTTTTTCATCGGAAATTCCGATCGCGTGTGGGCCCCATCTGACTTTTTTCCGCCTGTCTTTAGAAATAGAATTTTTTTTTTTTTTTTCCAATGGAAAAAAAAGCGATAGGAAATTCCTATCTTCTGTGTGCAACTCCGATGGAGAAAAAACCCACGCATGCTCAGAATCAAGTTAACGCATGCTCGGAAGCATTGAACTTAATTTTTCTTGGCCCGTATTATTTTACGTCACCGCATTTTGGACGGTTGGAATTTGGTCTGACAGTGTGTATGCAAGACAGCTTGAACGGAATTCCGGCGGAAAATTCCATTGGATTTTACACCATTGGAAATTCCGATCGTGTGTACAGGGCATTAGACAGAGTCCCTTCCCTGATCCAAGTAAGAAATAATTTGGCAACAACACAAGCATTAATACAATACAATCACTGTTTTTTTTTTATTATTCACATTAATTATTAATAGGTAGTTAGTGGTCGATAGTCCTAATAAAGATACGGCACCTCATCCCTTAGTTGAATTGAAAAGAGGAATAGAGGAGTGTGGGATTATTACGGTGCCAACAAATAGAAACCAAAACTCAGTAAATATAAAAAATAAAAAAGATTTATTAATTACAAAAGGGTAAAAAGTTGGTTCAAAGATATAAGCAATACAGTAGGAACGTGGGAGCAAAACATCAAAGTACAGGCCATTGGTCAGGTCTTCCCGACTAGTTTCGCCAAACCTTTGAGCACCAGCCGCCACTGGTGACGCTTTAAGATTTAGTCATGTATTAATATATGTAGATTTGGTTTGTTATCTTTAGATGTGGGTTCTTTCCATATCTTTACACAGGTATTAGCGCTACATTGTTCCAATCTATATATATAAAACTCAACGTGTGTATGTATGTATGTTCCAGCATCACGTCCAAACGGCTAAAGATATTAACATGAAACTTGGCACACATGTTACTTATATGTCAGCAACAAACATAGGATAGGTGGTTTAACCCTTACCCACCCCCATTTGCCATGGTCGGGGTTTTTCTTTAAAGTCCCATTCAACTCTATGGGAAATACATGTTACTTCATAACTTCCAAACGGCTGTAGATATTTCGATAACACTTGGTCACATGTTACTTATATGTCCACTTAAACTATAGGATAGTTAATTTATCCCTTAACTACCCCCATTTGTGAGGGTCTGGGTTTTTGTTTAAAGTCCCATGCAAATCAATGGGAAATGTATTTTCCCACATAACTTCTGTACGCCTGGAGATATTTCAATAATACCTGGTACACATATTACTTATATGCCAAATAAAAATATATGACAGTTAAATTAACCCTTACCTACACCCTTATATAAAAGATGGGTATATTTATATTACTATGATTTTCCTCCCCAAAAGGTTAAGATAGGAAGACTGGGCAACGCCGGGTATTCAGCTAGTTTACCTTATAAAATCTTTCAAATGACCATCAAACATTATGACAATGTTCTTCAAATTTTTGTAGCAATTTTCCTAAAAAAATGTTGTTTGAAATTCTATCCATCTGCTGTATGGGCAGCTTTAAGCCTCATGCACACGGACGTAAAAAATACTGCTGCATTTTGTTATACCATGAAGGCAGCTGTATGTTATTTTACGGCTTAAGACACGGACCATTATGCAGGTAAAGGACCTGGCCCCTTTTTGCGATTCGGCACTTCGTCACTTTAACTGACAATTGCGCGGTCGTGCAACGTGGTTCCCAAACAAAATTGGCATCCTTTTTTATTAATATTTTTTTTTACTAGTAATGGCGACAATCAGTGTTTTTTTTTGGTGACTGCGACATTATGGCGGACACATCGGACACTTTTGACACATTTTTGGGACCATTGTCATTTTCACAGCGAAAAGTGCTATAAAAATTTACTGATTACTGTAAAAATGACAATGGCAGTGAAGAGGTTAACCACTAGGGAGCGCTTAAGGGGTTAAGTGTGTCCTATTGTGTGTTTCTAACTGTAGGGGGGGCGTAGCTGGACGTGTGACGTCACTGATCGTCGTTCCCTATGATATGGAACAGACGATCAGTGACAAGCCACAGAGAAGAACGGGGAAGGTTTGTTTACACTCACCTCTCCCGGTTCTTCAGCTCCTGTGACCCCATTGCGGTACACCGGTGGCGATCGGGTCCGCGGGTCGCTTCGGACCGGGTCGTGAGCGTGCCGCCAGTGCCGTGCCGTGCCATTCTGTCGATGTATATCATAGTGCGGTGGTCCATATCTTTATTGATACTGTACATGTAATATTTAATGGTAGCTGCATTCACCTGGTGTATGTCATCATATTGTAAAAAGAGTGAATATAAAATGTGGAGAGCAGAGTGAATCCCATCTTGTATCTTGTCAAGTATTTTCTCTGTATATAGCCATGTATTTTCTCTGTATTTACAGCTTGGAGAAAGTTCTGACTTCTGCCAAAACTCTGAAAAGCTTACGGATTCATTCTATACTGTAGAGGGGTTGGAGCCATACTCAGAATTTGACTTTGCTGTAACTCCTTTTACATACTGGGGAAAAGGACCTTCAACATCATTAACCCTTCGATCACCACAAGGAGGTATGCATCAAATTTGCAAATTGTATAGTTGTAGAATTGCTATAAAATAAACCGGGCATTAGAGAAATACAGTATATAGGCTGCCATTGCAGATATCTTTTTTATAGAAACACTAGTTGGCTGGCTGATATCCTAAAGCTTTGGCCTCAATATCTTCTAATTCATTTACACAGAACAAGCATCAAGGGAATCTATCTGACTTTAATGAGCTGCTTGCTTGTTTTGAGCCTGTTAGGCTCCTTTCAGACGGACGGATAGAATGGTGCTTTTAGCTGCGGATTTTCTATTTTTCTACCGCAGCTAAAAGCACACAATGTTTTCCTATGGCCCCATTCACACACAGCGTTTGCGTGCGATTACATTACATGCGGTTTGGTGCGAATAGAAAAAATAGAATTGAATGCTTCCAGGTGCGAGCTATATGCACATAACCGCAGGTAATCGCAGTCTTTTTTTGTCAACTGCGGATAGCAGCGTTTTAGAATTCAAGGGACCCAAACAAAAAAAATTAAAATAAAAAGGGTTGCTATGGAAATGAATACCGCAGCTAAACGCGGCTGCAATTAAACGCACGTAAACACATGTAATCGCAATGTGCAAATGCAGCTAATCGCAGTGCCTGGAGCCTTGAATTTCACAAAACATTTGTAGTGCTTTTAACTGCGGCAAAACAGCCGTCCGTCTGAAAGGGGCCTTACTCAGATGTATTTCAGCCAGGGACAGCTGGGCAATTCAATTTAGCACCAATCGAAACTTTATACAGGAATCAGAATAAATAACATTTAATCATTACATTTGTGTGTCTTACTTCTGAATTATATGTATCCCTCCCTTTTTTAAAGCCAAAAACAAAAATGTTAT